>NC_133621.1:228417967-228605467 GCF_048593235.1 Sminthopsis crassicaudata
GACTGCTTGACTCAGAGCCAGCATTCTGTCCACTGTACACCAACTGCCTATGGATAACTGAGGATATGAAGATCTCTAAATCTAGAAACCTGGAGCTCTGGATAACTGTAGATCAAATGAATAGGAGAACTAGAGACTTGGAGACTTTTAGAAATAGATGGGAAAGCAGGAGGATTTCAGAGAGGATTAGAGAGACTTACATGAACTGATGCTAAATGAAATGAGCAGAACCAGGATATCATTATAAAGTGCAAGCAAACAACAGAGAGAGTGAAACTGCTATGTTGTGTTCCACACTCAGTTCCCATAGTCCTCTATCTGGGTGTGGATGGCTCTCTTTGTCACTGCACAAATGGAACTGGTTTGAATCATCTCAATGTTGAAGAGAGCCACATCCATCAGAATTGATCATCATGTAGTATTGTATTGAAGTGTATAATGCAAGGGTCAATGTTGGAAAAATTGCCCTTGCATGTGTTTTGTAAATAAAAAGTTTCAATAAAAAAAGAATGACTATTCTTCAGCAATATTGGGTGAATCTATCCCCATGTGAAATATTCTTGTTTTGGGGAAGAGGAGGATAGGGAAAGAAAGATAGGAAGCAATTTCCCAGCAATCTGAGAAAACTGCATGGAGATGGTGGAGGACTTCTGTAACCAGTGGACTTGCTGGGTGCAGCTGATTGGAGATGATCAATGTCTCTGATGTTTCTGACCTCCAATATCTCCAAAGATACTGCTTGGGTTTCGATCCCACCCTGATGGAAACTAAAAGTGGTGAAATACTAACAATTGAAAAACAGCCTCTTGGAGGGCTCTCGGGAATCATCTCACACTCCTCATCATGCCTAGGCCAGCAGATAGTCAATAGATAATTGAGCAAAACCTGCTAACCAAGCAGTTATTATTTGACAAATTGTTCTCTAGATGGATGGCATTAATTTATTTTCATGACATTTTTACTTTATTGCTGTAGGGGAACCAAACCCATACATTTGTACTCTGGTTTCCTTGGATAGTTGCCAAAGTCAGCAGAGAATAAAAGGGGATCCTTCCCTTCTCCCACCAGAGGAGTACTCAATAGTCTTCTTGCTCTTCTCTGTAGCTCATCCTCACTCATTCTCCTTTAGCCATCATGAGCAGACAGGTTGTCTGGAGATCCCAAAGTGGAGGTTATAGCAGTGGCTCTGCTGTCTTGCCTGGCAGGAGCCGGAGAGTGGCTGGTAGTACCTCTGTTCTGAAATTTGGAAGCAGTTCTGGAGCCAGAGGGGTTGGTTCCAGCAGTCGGAGCCTTGTCAACCTCGGTGGGCACAAGAGCATCCTTACCAGTGTAGCAGGTGGCAGCTCGGGCCAAGGAAGCCTGGGCTATGGAGGCTACACAGTGGGGGGATTTGGAAGTGGACGTGTAGGTGGTGGCAGTTTTGGAGTGGGAGGCTTTAGTCTAGGTGGTTTGGGAGGAGTTGGTATGGGCGGTGGGCCCTTTGTCCCTAACATCTGCCCTGGTGGGATCCATGAAGTGGTTACCAATCAGAGCCTGTTGGAGCCTCTGGATGTGAAGATAGACCCTGAGGTCCAACAGGTGAAGACTGAGGAGCGGGAGCAGCTCAAGGTCCTCAACAACCAATTTGCTACCTTCATTGATAAGGTAAGTCCCAAGGTTTAACTTTGAGAGAGCCAGGAATAGCTATTTCAAAGATCTATAAAAAAGGGAAAATTTCTAAATGTTCAAAGGTTATCTATCTAGTCTGTTTCACTATCTTTCAACAGGAAACTGTCTAGGGTTTTTCAGGTATGAGGATAGAGGTTTGCTTTATCCACAAAATTGTCCAAAATGAAGGTGCCATCACAATTTTCCAAGATAATTTGTCTTTAGGTGTGAAAGGTCTCATCTTTGCCAGAAAGACCTTCCCAATATTGAACCTTAATTCAGTTTTAGTTTCAATCTAACACCTCCTTTTATTTCTCTGTGATGTCACCCATAAATGAAGATTTTTCACAATAGAATCCTTGAGAATTCCTCAAAATAATGGAATATCTTCTAATCCTCAAGGGATTTCATGTAAATTTAGATCTGTAAGGTGCATCTATAAGCATATTGGCGGCATGTTGGTCTTAAAGCCAGGGAATTGTAATAAAAGGTAGTGATGACAGTAAAAAGTAAAGAAGAGCAATTGGGCAAGTTAGGCTATTGTAGGTGAGATGGCGAATTGACTTTAAATTCTATTAGCCAGGCTGACCAATGTCACTGAGTCTAAAAATATCTGACTTCAGATGTAAAAATGGAACTTTCTCTTTGATTGGGAAGTTTATCTTTAATTGAACCTAAAAGGCTTTAATCTAATTTATTCATATCCACATAGTATCTTGAGGTTTAAAACATCTGTCTATGGTCACATAATTAAGAACAAAGTATGAGCCCAAATCTCTTGATTCTAAGTTCAAGGATCTTTCACCTATACCAAGCTATCACAGAAGCCTTTACTTCTTTGGCCTTTTCCTGGTCTTTGTGTCTTCTTGATCTTAGTCAATGAAATTTTAGATTGGGTAATATGGGCAATGATGATGTATAACCGTAATCGCTGTTATAGGGAGAGGCTGAGGCTGATGGATGTTTTGATCCCTGGTGTTCAGAGCTATAGCAGGGATTAAGTTGATTTTATGTCTTCAACAATCCTATATAAATATGGATTTAGGGAGTGGAAAAATGTAGTAGGGTAAAGGTTGGTGCTTATCAGTAGTCAGATTGGATTGTGAGAGGCTGTTATACTTTCAGCCTGGCTTAGAAATTAGAATGGAAAGAAAAGGTAATTAAAAAAGGGAGGGAGGAGGAAAGGAAAGAAAGAGGAAAGGAGGAAGAGATAAAATAGGGAAGGAAAAAGCAGAAGAAAGAAAAAATAAGAAAGGAGGAAAGAGGGAAGGAGGAAAAGGGAAGGAAAGAAAGAAAGAGGGAAGCAAGCAAAGAAGGAAGGAAAGAAAGAAGGAAGGAAGGAAGAAATATCTAAACTGGATTCCATCTACTAATTCAGTTTGAAACATTTTAGTAAATAGTTCTTCCTGAATTAAGATAACTATAAAAATCCACTTGTTGGTGATCATCTGTTTTCTGCTGACTTGCAGAACTTAACTAGACTGATACTCAGGAAAGAGACAGACAACTTGTCCTCAGAGTCTTTCCAGCTTGCTGGTATGGATGGACCAGAGCTTGTTCTCTTTGGAACAGCAAAATTGTATTATGCTCTCAGCAGTACAAGAGACTTTGGAGGTCATAAAAGTCATAAAATTTAAGTCATAGTCTTTCTTATAATGCCCACAAGTGGTCTTCCCAGCTTTAGGAAACCTAGGTTCCCTCCACCCTAAGATGATACATTAGAGGAGTAATTTAAAAGGTTAAGGGTAGTTGGGAAATTCTCATGGGATTAGTGTTGGGGAACACTTTACATAGTCTGTGGCTGTTATACTAAAAGGGCCTCTTGAATGGGGAGGGATCGCTGAGTTGTTGTGCAAGTTCAGGAGGGCTCCTGTTGTGTATGGAATAATTAAGTCATTTTTCAAGCACCAAAGGAATGTCATATAACAGCCTTAAAGAAAATGCTGCCTTAAACAAGTTAAAGGATGAGAAAAAAAATAGAGGGGTCATCTACTTCTGATGAATGCCTAGCGTGGAAAGAGCCTTGAATAATATAGAGAAACCAAAAAACAAAAAAGAGAGGGTTCCTTCACTCAAGGGACTTTGAATCAGGGATATGAAACATGCATTTATCCAATGACTTAAGAACACTTATAAATTAACATACAAATGAATGTGAAAGAACATAGTATTAGCTAAATAATTAAGGGCAGAAGAGAATGGAGGGGGTTCCTACATAGGTCTTTATAGGGGATAGCATGTGCCATTGAGAGCTGCCCCAAAATTGCAGTATTCTTTGAGCAAATCCCTTTTTCTTTCTGCTTCTTAGTTTCCTTATTTGTTTAACAAGGAAGGATAGATTTGGCGGTGTCCAGACAGCCTAGGAAGCTGCAATTCTGAGAAGGGTACTTTGTAGGTTCCAGTGTCCTCTGCTCTGAGGCAGTATCTGCTGGCTACAGAATGGGTGCTTTTCTGATTTCAGGTGCGGTTCCTGGAGCAGCAGAACCAGGTATTGAAGACCAAATGGGACCTACTCCAGCAGCTGAACGTCAGCACCCGCACAACCAATCTGGATTCCTTCTTTGAAGCCTACCTTAGCAACCTGCGGAACCAGGTGGACAACCTCAAGTCCCAGAAAAGCCAGCAGGATGTGGAGCTGAAGGCCACTCAAGACTCAGTGGAAGACTTCAAGAAGAAGTAAGTGGGATCCCTGGGGGAAGCATCACCATTTGTGGGAGGGAGACTTAAAAACACCCTCATCTCCCCCAAATTCTCCCATATGCTTGGGCTCCACAAAGGAGCGCATGGTTAGTTTCCATAGATTGCTGCCATCAAACAGCTAGTCCTGTTGTTGTGATAAAGGGAAGAAAAAACATTTTCCTGTAGTGACTAAAATGAAAGTTTCTCCTGCATTACTAGGGCAGCCTGGGTGGTACAGTAGAAAGTTTTTGATGTCAAAATATCTGGGTTCAAATCTTGCCTGTTTGGACACTTACTACCATGTGAAGTTGGGCAAGTCACTAAGTCATTCTGAGGCTTGGCTTCTTTATCTATAAAGGGAGAGAGTTGGACTAAATAGCTTAGGAAATGTTTTAAGGCTCTAGATTAAGCATTTATAACTGTTGTATGTGTTTTTGATCCTCTTGACTATCTGGAGAAGCCTATTTTTCCTTTTGGAATAATATTTTCAAATGCATAGAATTTCAAAGGAAATGAATTCTATTGCAATATAGTTATCTATATCCTCTATCTGTCTGTCTCTCTCCCTCCCTATCTATCTATTATTCTATCTATCTATCTATCTATCCATCTATCTATCTATCTATCTATCTATCTATCTATCTATCTACAGCTACCAAATTCTTAGACCCCAGATCTGTTACTAAGATCATCTAAACATAGAGGAATTTAGTAATTGGGACATTCAGTAACAATAAGATTATAGAACTGATCATCAGGTCTCTTGGCAGTCACTTATCATCTTCTCAATTTTACCAGATACGAAACAGAAATCAACGCTCGTACAAATGCTGAGAATGACTTTGTGGTGCTTAAAAAGGTAAATACAACTGAATAGTAAAGGAAACAAGCTCCATTTTCATGATCTTGAGAAACTATAGTTTCATTACTTATTGGACCTTAATTTTCCATTTGTGAATAATTCTACTTTTTAGTCTAGTTCTCAGACCTGGGTGATACAGAGCTCAGTGAATGAAGCCTATAATAATCATACTAAAGATAAGGCAAATGTAACTAGTTCTAGAGTTTCTGCATTGATATTTATTGCCATTAAATCCTGCAAATGCAACTTTCTGTTGATGTAGGGAGAACAGCATTGCATACTTTTGGCTATGATTACTCTTCTTTGCTTAAATTCTTGACAACTCGTGACTTTGCTTCATGACAGTACATCCTGCCAGTATTGGAAGGGAAGATCTTTTAAACCAGAATATAGTTTAGTGCGCATTTTTTTTTTTTTTTTAGTAAGAGGGCAGCTAGGTGATAAATGGATAGTGCTGGGCATAGAAGTCAGAAACACTGATCTTCCTGTGTTCAAATATTGTCTCAGCCATGTACTAGCTATGCAACACTGGGCAGTGACTTAAACCTGTTTGCCTAAGTTTCCTCATCTCTAAAATGATATGGAAAAAGAAATGGCAAATCAATCCAGTATCTTTGCCAAAAAACCCCCACAAAAAACCCAAATGTGGTTATGAAGAGTCTGAAATAACTGAATTGAACAATGGTTTGGTGCTTTTGTTTCTTATTAATTACTTCTTCCTATCCAGAAAGAGACTAAGTATTTAGTTTGAGGCTGACAATAAGCTAAGGCAGAAAACAGTTCAACAGCAGTTGGAGATGTAATGCCACCCAGCCTCATCATGAATCAGACAAAAGGAAGAAATTAAATAATGGAGTGAGATGAGGAACCTGGCTATTTCTCACAGAATCAGTGTCAGAGCTGGAAGGGATTTCTGAGGTCATCTAGTTTCTCTCTCATTTTACTTATGGAGAACTGGGATTTGAAGTTAGGCCTTTTGGAGCCTAAATTGTATCCTGTTTTTTTTCTTTTGTTTTTCCCCAGACCTGTACTCAAAACATATTCCAGAGACATTCAGGCATCCAAGAGTTCTTCCTTCATTTTTTCCTTTGCTTTATTTTAGGATGTGGATGCTGCCTACACAAGTAAAGTTGACCTCGGAACTAAAGTGGACACCCTGCAGCAAGAAATTGAATTCTTCACAGTTCTGTATGAGACAGTAAGTTTAGGGGCTATCTCCTTCAATTTAACCATCACAAGAGGCCTATAGGCCCTTAGAATTCAAAGAAAAAAGCTCTCAGGAAAGAAACACTCTGACTTGGTCACTAAAGTTGTGCGTGGAGATGGGGGGAGAGATAGTTCTGTCAATTCAGGAGAAAGAAATGCTAAAGGAAGTGATCTCAGTAGCTGCCTAAACGAATTCACACTCTTATAGGAATTGGCCCAAATGCATAAAACTGTCAGTGACACCAATGTGGTCCTTTCTATGGATAACAATCGTACCCTGAACCTGGACAGCATACTTGAGGAGATCCAAGCTCAATATGAAGATATTGCTCAGAAGAGTAAGACGGAAGCTGATACCTTGTACCAGGCTAAGGTGAGAGAGGGAAGCAAGTACACATCTAGAGCACAATATGGTCTATAGAGGAACGAGTATTTGTTTTATCCCTTTCTGGGAAAGAATGATTGGGAGAAGAATTCCTTATCAAAAGTCCTGGAAGCTTTGTCTAATAGATCCCAGCATCCTTAACATTGCTCAAACAACTTTGGGGAGGTTGTTTCATTTGGAAGGCTAGATCACCAAGTGGGCTCAAGGGTAACTCTATCAACCTTAAATCAAATACAACAAACTGATTCTCCCTTCTCTATTGATTGAATTATTTCTTTTGGTCAATGATTCTTACCTGGCCAGCTTCACTTTATGCTTGAGGGCATATATCTAGCAGTCTTGGGCACTCTATTATAGAAGTGAAAAAAGAGGTGAACTGGCTACCTGAGAAGGCCACAAATCATCTGGACAATCTCCCTCCACTTGTTTTTGACTCTGGTCTTTCCCTTTAAATCTAGTACCAAGAGCTTCAGATCACTGCAGGAAAACATGGTGAAGATGTTAAGGTACTCAAGACTGAGATCAGCGAGTTGAACCGAACTATTCAGAGACTGCGTGCAGAAATTGACCGGGTCAAGAAACAGGTAGGGGCTATGGTTTGAATTTCTGTGATCAGAATCTCCCATGCCTATCATTTCTAGGTCAGTGGATGAACACCTTTGCACTATGTGCAAAGCTCTGTACCCATGCTGGGCATGAAGGGTGAGAAAAGGACTGGGGGCAGGGGAGGAGACAGGGATCTAAAAGAACTCCAGAATAAAGGAGTGCCTTAATCTTTGCCCTTGGGAAATTTGTGATATGGGCCCAGTAAAGAAGATGTGTATGACTCATGAGAATTAATCACAATGAAAAAGTTGTGTGATGTGGTGAAAAAAGCATAGTAGAAGTGAGAGACTAATAGAATGATAGAAAAAAAGAGACAAGGAAGGAAAGAAAAAAAGAAGGAAAACAGATGAATTCAGGTCTTCCTGATTAAAAACCCAGAGCTCTATCTATTGTGTTCTGTTTTGCTGTTGTTTAATCATTTTAGTGTGTCTGATTTTTCATGACCCCATTTCTTTGCAAAGATATTGAAGTGGCTTGCCATTTCTTTCCCCAACCCCTTTTATAAATCAGGAAACTGAGGCAAACTGGGCTAAGTGACTTGCCCAGGATTACACAATTAGTATGTGTCTCAGACTGGATTTGAACTCATGAAGATGAGTCTTCCTGATTTGAAAACTAGTGCTGTATCTACTGTGCCACCTAATACCATATCCTCTAGCTATCTTAAAAGATCTATGTCCAAATCTCAGCTTGCCATTTGGGCATTGGGTCAGCCACTTAATGTAATGGACCTCATTTTCCTTATTTATCAAAGGAGAGGATAGGAATAAATAGACAAGACTCTTACCAGCTTTCAATGCTGTGATCCTGTTTCTTGGAACATGTCTTCTAGGTAATGCACCAACATGGCATAGGATCCATTGACTCACTTCATTTTATCCTCTACAGAATGCCTCGGTGGAGCAGGCCATCCTAGAGGCTGAGCAGAAGGGTGAGAAAACTGTCAAAGATGCCCAGGACAAGTTGGTCCAACTGGAAGATGCCCTGCAGCAGGCCAAGGAAGAGTTCACTCGGCTGCTTCGGGACTACCAGGAACTGCTGAGTGTCAAGTTGTCCCTGGATGTGGAGATTGCTACCTATAGAAAGCTGCTGGAAGGAGAAGAGAGCAGGTGAGCTCAGCAAGACATGCATTATACAGACTGCTCCTACCTTGGGCAGAATGGGATCACGGGACTCTAGAATTCAGAGCTAAAAAGCAGCTCAGAAGTCATCTTTTATCATCTTTATAACCTGGTTAGTATCTTGACCTATAAATCTGGCTCCTTGGTACAAGCAACTTAAAAGTCAATGGAACAAATAGCTTAAAATGATGCATTCAAATCAACTTTGTAATTCATTATGTAAAAATGACATAAGAAGTAATTAAGACAAATTCAATAGAGTAGGAGAGAGAATGACTATAGTGGCTAATAATTAGCAATTAGTTCCTGTTTTAACTGGCTATTCTCACTCATTAAGTGCTTAGTTCCCCATCAATAAAGAAGGGAATCCACGCTACTCAATGTTAACATTTTTGCCTTCCAAATTTTGGTGCCCTGAGGCTAGTCACTAATAGGTGATCCAATTACTTAAGGAAAGACAAAGTAGTAGTACTGGAGGACTGGATGATTGTGGGGGATGAACAGAAAGTATCTGGGAAGCAGCAACAGGGCAGTTATGGTTGAGGATGGCTGTCTTTTTAACTCATCACTCTAGCTTGGAAACATTGAAATTAATAAAGCAGGTATTACCCAAAGCTGAATTCTTTTCCAAGCCTCACTTAGAAGAACTGATTGTACTCTTTCTCTTCTCACAGGCTCTCTGGAGATGTGTCCAGTTCTGTGACCTACTGTAAGTAATCTGTGTTGGGGGTAGGGGAGGGATTTTGTTGAGCTCCTTAACCTCTTCTCTGTCTGGAATGTGAGCTCCCTGTACCTTTGAATGCAAAGAAAGATATGGTACTGAGGAAAATCAAGGGGGAGGAGGGCACACAGGGTACAGGCAAGATAGGAGGTGATGGTGAAGTCTAAGAGATGTCTTAAAATCTAGGATGAATGGCTGGGATTTAGTCTTGAGCCTTGGTTAGGAGAGAGAGAGGGGAGGGAGAGACACATACCTACAAAAGACAGACAGACACATACACAGATTCAGAGAGACAGAGAGAAAGAGATGCACACACACACACACACACACACACACACACACACACACACAAGAGGGGAGGGGAAACAAGACGAACTTACTTCTGAGAAAGATGATTCTTGATCCTGAATGTTGGATAGATGGTTGAGGTGTGGGGTTCTCCAGGGTCTTGAACTTCTTCTCTGTCTCCTTATAGCCGTGGTTACAAGCAGTGTCTCATCCACTGGTGCAGCATCAACAAGTCTTGGTCAAGGGAGCAAGAGCTCTGTAGAAGGAAGCAATAGATACAGCTCAGGAGTTGAAAATAGCTCTGGAACCGTATCTGGCTCTACACGTGCTACTTCTGGATCTGCAGGATTCAGCTCTGGATCTGGAACCCAAGAATCTAGTTCCAGGAAGACCCAGGGTTACAGCTCAGGGCAGGGAAGTCAGGAGGGCTCTTATTCCCGAGTGAAATTCTAAACTCCTGGCTTAGATTTTTGGTCTCCTCAAGATTGCTTATATGTGATTTCCCTTATTCTGGCCTCTGATCCTTCCTCATCTTATGCCATCTGGAGATGGAAGTCTCTTGAATCAAAAGCAGATCTCCTTTGTCTATTCAGCCTTCTTAGTGAAATTGGGAAGGCAGGAGAAGGATCCATGTTTAGTGTTTTTTTTGTTCATCTTTTATCTCCCTTCCTACTTGTTCCCTCCTATTGTTTTCCTCTTCCTTTCTTTCCACTCCCTCCCCCCCCCATTCCCTATCAGACTGTTGCAAGAAGTCTGTTCTCACCTTCTTTTCCACCATCCCTGGTTCTAAATAAGGGTCACTATTATGAGTCAGGGTCAGTCCTAGAGTATCTGCCTCAGTGGAGGGGATATAATCCATAGTAATGGATGCTCCCCAAAATTATGTGCATTGATGTTTGCATTGTATGATATTGTTATTATTATTTTTGAGAATAGGGTTTGTTTACTGCTCAGGCAGATTTCCTATCTCTGAAAACATCTCAAACAATGGAGAACAGATAAAAAATCTAGGACTGCATTAAAGAGCATGGTGACTTCTATCCAGAATACAAGATTTTTCTACAAAAAGCATGATTTCTATTTGAATCATTGAGACTACCTGACCACTCACATTTGCTATTCCCAGGGACCCAGAAGAGTGTGTTTTTCCTTGATTATGTTATTATTATTATTATTTTTGGACATAGTAATACTCTTGTAAGATATAATTAGAACCCCATGAAAAGGATCCAAGATATAATTGCCACCAAATGATGTGTTCAGCGCAATAGTAGGCCCCTGATAGCTATCTGATCTTAGTTTGCGGATAAATATTCCTTCTGAGTAAATGGGTTAGGTTAAGTGTAAAAATTAAGTTGAGGCTCATATTATTTGTGGTTAACATCTTGTTGTCTATGCTTTTATGCCCTTTTTTAAAGCCTTGGATGCTCCCCTCTCCCCTTTTCCCTATCTTATCAATAAACTTCATTAAAAAATGCTCATGTTGTGTCTAAATATTGGTCATGGGTATCAGAAAAAAGGACTACAGTCTTCCCTAATCATATGCCCCACTCTATCCCCTCTTCTGACCAAGATGTGAAGAGTTATCTCATCCTTATTCATTAATAAAGGACATTATGGTAATTAGAGGAAAAATAACTCATTTATAGAGTGCATGCTGATTTCAAGATATCTTCCTCACAACAACTCTGTGAAGTAGATGGTGCATAAGGCATTTCCCCCATTTTACAGACTAGAAAACTTGAGTCTTAACTAGGTCATGTGACTTGCCCAAAGTTACATATCTAACAAATCTCAGAACCAGGTTTCCCAACTCCAAATACATTATCTCCTAGGTGATGTCAATCATTTCTGGTTAGCTTTGCTGGTGGAAATCCTGAGAACTTTTTGACCTATTCCGTCTTCCCAGAATCCTCTTTGTTCTTTGTACTTTGGGTTTTCTTTTTGTTTGTTTGTTTTTGGTATAGATACATGAATATGAATTTATCTCATGTCCTGAAAAGACTAGATAAAGTAGAAATAACTTAGGAAAGACTAGAAAGTATCTGGTGATAAATTCTTTAGCAGTTCTTCAATATCCCCATCCTGGGACTGGGAAGTATCACAGGATAATAAAATTTTAGGGCTAAAAGGGACCTCAAGAAATTACTTGGTATAAAACCTCTTTTTAAAGAGAAAGAATTAGAGGGAACAAGTGACCTACTTGAGGATGCACTGAGAGAAGCTCTCAAATTCAGCTTTCTTGAGTCTCTCCATTCCATGTTGTCATACCACATTGGACTACTTTCTAATATTCCACCCTTACAATAACTCTTAATTAGCTATATTTAAAGATTATATAACTTTAAGACCAATGGGGTTGACATTTTTAGATTGATCTGTTGCTAAATTCTTGCTTAGAAATATAGTTTTCAATTATTGTTCAATTCAATTGAGTATTCCAGGAATACTGCATACATACATACATATATATATATGCAAACTATAATCATTATGTAGTGTTTCTTGAGGGCAAGTACTTTAATTTGCACCTTTGAAATCTCTAGTAATCTTTGTGATATCTAGTATCTTTGTATCTCTAGTAAATTAGAATATCTATGGTGATACTATGTTGTTATATTTTAGTCCTTTTCAGTCCTGATTCTTTTGGTTATTTCCTTGGCAGAGATGCTGGAGTGATTTGCTATTTCCTTCTCTAGATCATTTTACAAATGAGGAAACTGAGGCAAGCAGGGCTGAGGCAAGTCACACAGCTAGTAAGTGCTTGAGGCTAATTTAATCAGAATTGATAATCATGTAGTATGGTTGTTAAAGTGTATAATGATCTCCAGATTCTGCTCATTTCACTTAGCATCGGCTCATATAAGTCTCTCCAAGCCTCTCTAGTTATCCTGCTGGTTATTTCTTACAGAAGAATAATATTCCATAACATTCATATACCACAATTTACAACTCAGCCATTCTCCAATTGATGGGCATCCTTCAATTTCCAGTTTCTAGCCACTATGAAAAGGGCCGCCACAAATATTTTTGCACATACAGGTCCCTTTCCCTTCTTTAATATTTCTTTGGGATACAAGCCCAGTAGAAACACTGCTGGATCAAAGGATATGCAAAGCTTGATAACTTTTTGAATATACTTCCAAATCGCTCTCCAGAATGGTTGGATCCATTCACAACTCCACCAACAATGCATCAGTGCCCCAGTTTCCCCACATCCCCTCCAACATTCATCATTATCTTTTCCTGTCATCTTAACCAATCTGAGAGGTGTATAATGGCATCTCAGGGTTGTCTTAATTTGCATTTCTTTGATCAATAATGATTTAGAATAATGAGTAAATGATGGAGAAGGAATCAGATGGGTGCCAATGAGTCGTATTTGCTTGGTCCATCAGAGAGAGACAGAAAAAGAGAAAGACCTCAAAACAAAAGAGAAAAACCTAAGAAACATCTGACACTGAAAGAGCATGGCTAACAAGAACTTTAAAACCAGCAGGAATCATTGGATTTCCTAATACAAGATGAGACTAATGTACAATGGACTTATAGACATATATAAATTCTCAATTTATGATTATTTGATCATGTTATTTGTTACATACTTCTAGCATGTGTTATGTTACTATGTATTTATGTAATTTATGTAATTATGTGTAATAGCTCCCATATTGATGGATTTATGTTTCAAGGTCATGACCACCCTATGTTCTAAATCAAAAGAAAGGGGGAGATGTTAGGATTACAAGGTGAGAACTCAGGTTGTCTGGGCAATTCTCTAGCTCAGAATTCACACCTTTAGTTCCAGCCTTTAGGGGGAGTTTACACCTTTGAACTTCTGAAAAGGAGTTTACACACCCTTTAAAAGGAGAAAGTTCATTGGTTGAAGTAATTTTCTCACAAGTCCCATTGAGTTTTCACTACAATCTCTGCTAGGATAAAAGAAGAGGGCAGGAGGGCAAGGAGTTAGTTGAGTCTGGGATTAAGTTGAGACAGCAGTCTTTACAATTCAAGAACTTGATAGACTTTTAACTCGATATAATAAATTTTTTTTTATTTTGTGATCAGTAATGACCTCTAGTTCTTATTTGGTCACAAATTTCTTCCTCCTCCACAGGTCTGAGAGGTCTCATTCTTTATGCTTAGATTTTGATCTGATCTTGTTGTTTGGTGTTAAGTGTGGATCAATGCCTCGTTTCTGCCATACTAATTTCCAGTTTTCCCAGCAGTTTTTGTCAAATAATGAATTCCTATCCCAAAAGTTGAGATCTTTGGGTTTGTCAAACACTAGATTGCTATGGTTATTGACTATTTTGTCCTGTGAACCTAACCTATTCTACTGATTAACTAGTCTATTTCTTAGCCAATACCAAATGGTTTTGGCGACCACTGCTTTATAATAAAGTTTTAAATCAGGTACGTCTTCATTTGATTTTTTTTTTCATTACTTCCCTTGAAATTCTTGACCTTTTTTCTTCCAGATGAATTTGTTGTTATTTTTTTCTAGGTCATTAAAATAGTTTCTTGGGAGTCTGATTGGTATAGCACTAAGTAAATAGATTAGTTTAGGGAGGATTGTCATCTTTATTATATTCACTCAACTATTCAAGAGCACTTAATATTTTTCCAATTATTTAGATCTGACTTTATTTGTGTGGAAAGCGTTTTGAAGTTTTGCTATATAGTTCCTGACTTTCCCTTGGCAGATAGATTCCCAAATATTTTATACTATCAGCAGTTATTTTAAATGGAATTTCTTTTTGTATCTCTTGTTGTTGGGTTTTGTTAGTGATATATAAAAATGCTGATGATTTATGTAGATTTATTTTGTATCTTGCAACTTTGCTAAAGTTGTGGATTATTTCTAGTAGCTTTTTAGTAGAATCTCTGGTGTTCTCTAGGTATACCATCATATCATCTGCAAAGAGTGATAATTTGGTTTCCTTATTACCTACTCTAATTCCTTTGATCTCTTTTTCATCTCTTATTGCTGAAGCTAGCATTTCTAATACAATATTTAATAGTAATGGTGAGAGTGGGCAACCTTGTTTAATTTCTGATTTATTGGGAATGATTCCAGTTTATCACCATTACATATGATGCTTACTGATGATTTTAAATAGATGCTATTGATTATTTTAAGGTAAATCCCATTTATTCCTGTACTCTGTAGTGTTTTTTAATAGGAATGGGTGTTGGATTTTATCAAATACTTTTTCTGCATCTATTGAGATGATTATATGGTTTTTGTTATTTTGGTTATTAATATGGCCAATATGCTGATAGTTTTCCTAATATTGAACCAGCCCTGCATTTCTGGTATGAATCCTACTTGGCCATGGTGTATTATCCTGGAGATGATTTTCTGTCATCTTTTTGCTAATATTTTATTTAAGATTTTTGCATCAATGTTCATTAGGGAGATTGGTCTATAATTTTCTTTCTCTGTTTTCATGCTACCTGGTTTAGGTATCAGTACCATGTCTGTGGTGTATTTGGTTCTTATTGTCTAAGTGGCCAATAAATATTTATTAAGCACCTACTATGTGCCAGGCACTATGCTAAAGAGATGAAAGACCATTCCTGCCCTCAAGAAGTTCATAGCCTAAAAAGGATATGGGAAAACTATGTCTCTGAATGTTGGTGAAAAGTTAATATTTAGTCACAGAACTCTTATAGATGGGAGGAACATAGCTAGTACAGGATCTAGCCAAGGATTACAAAAAAAAGAGACCTCCTTCAGAATATCTTAGAACCCAAATAATGTAGACCGACTCTTGGGGAATGAGGCAGAGCTATTACATATATAGAGAAAGTGATTAATAAATGCTTCACACAACTAGGTGTCTGAGGCAGGCCTGAAACTTAGGTTTTCTTGACTCTAAACTCAGTGATCATCTAGATTTTGCCAGACTATCTATCACTGCCACTCTGGCTGCACTTTCCTCCCTTCCTGATCTCAACCCTAAACTTGAGGAGGCTATAATAGATGACTCTACTTTCTCTCCTATCACTTTCTTTTCAATGCTCTACAAGTTGGTTTTTGATTCAATGGAACCTGCTCTCTACAAAGTTACTAATGAACTCAATTGCAAAATCAAACAACTTTTTCTTAATCCTTATTGTTCTCATTTTCTTTATAGTCTTCAATAAGGCTACAGAAGGTCAGAAGAAGTGATACAAGGACACTCTTAAAATCTCTCTGAAGAACTTTGAAATTGATTGCATGTCATAGGAGACACTGGCAAAGGACCTTTCAATATGGTATGCCTGCATCAAAGAAGGCCCTGTCCTCTATGAGCAAAGGAGAATTTTAGTAGCTCAAAAGAAACATGGAATGTACAAATTTAGAAATATATTCTTGTGGACTATCTCTATCTAATCAGTGGTAGAGTCTTCCAAGCTCACATTGGTCTGATCACACCATACCTTGACCAACATAGTGATGCCATTTTGGTCCTCTTCAAGATTGAAATACAAGAACCAAATCAAGCCTTTGACACAATTCAACATCTTTTTTGATGCCCTTTCCTGTCTAGTTTTTCTTGTATGAAAATACCCTTTTTTGGTTTTCCTTCTCCCTGTGTATCTGACTGTACCTTCTCAATCTCCTTTGATGAATCTTCATCCAGGTTATGACCACTTTCTGTGGGTATCCAACATAGCTCTATTCTGGTCCCTCCTTTCATCTCCATTCTATTTTGCTTGATAATTTTATCAGCTCCCAAGGATTTTATTATGATCTCTATGTTGATGATTCTAAAAATCTACATATCCAGCCCTAACTTCTCTGCTGACTTTCAATATTACACCATCCACTTCTTATTAGACACTCCAAGCTGCATATTCTTAAGATAGACATCTTAAACTTAACGTGAATTGAAAAGTGAGTTCAGTCTTTCCTTTCAAAACCTTTCCCCACCCCAACTTCCCTATTACTTTTCAGGACACCACTTTCTTTTCAGTTCCCTAAGCTTACTACCCAGTTATCGTCTCCAAAATTACCTAATTGCCAAATCTAATGACCTTTTTTCAGTTTTCATCTTCCTTGACCCCATTAAAATTTTAATGTTAAAGTTTTATTACTTTCAAAGCTCATAGAATAACAGAGTAGACTAACAACTATCATCTAATAGAGGATTCAAGTAAATTTATTTTAATTAAAAGATACTAATGATGTGTATTGAATGTATATTTTTCTTTTTATAAAAGCTTCTAAAAGATGAGAAAAATATTGGTTTAAACAGTGTGGAGATTCTTTGTACATACTTGTTAACTCTATTTACATTTTTAAAATTTAGTTTTAAACTTACAAATGAAATGAGAAGAGGAAAAAAGAGAAATTTCTGTGTATATATTAGAACATAAGAGAGGATTCAATATGATACAGCAAAGTTCCATTTCATGAAAACATATGAAATAGTTTTTCTACACAATGTTTTCAAAACAACCAAGATTTCTTTCTTTCTTTCTTTCTTTCTTTCTTTCTTTCTTTCTTTCTTTCTTTCTTTCTTTCTTTCTTTCTTTCTTTCTTTCTTTCTTTCTTTCTTTCTTTCTTTCTTTCTTTCTTTCTTTCTTTCTTTCTTTCTTTCTTTCTTTCTTTCTTTGTTGTCTTTTGGTCTCTTCTCCGTATTTTTTAAATTCTATTTTCATTTCTTCCTCTACCTTCCACCCTAGAGAAGGCTATAATTAAATAAGAATACATACACATACCTATCTATAAACATTCACACATACATACATATACACACATATACATATATGCAAGATAATATTATGCATATTTCTATTTTTCAGTTCTTTTTCTGGAGATGGATAACATCTTTCTTCATAGATCCAAGTCTTTCCATATTTTTCTAAATCTACCAGCTCATCATTTCTTATATAACAGCAATATTCCATCATAATCATCTTCTATCTGAGTTTTCCTTGCAATTTTCTGCTTTCCTTCTAATCAACTTTGAGAAATCTACAATTAAATGTGAATATGTCTATATACATAAAACACACACACACACACACATATATATATATATACAGATATGTGTGTATACACACATAAACACATATACATAGATGTAAGAAGATGCTATCTTTACATTTTCCTCCTTGGTTTCTTTGAAATTCTTGACCTTTTGTTCTTTCGAATTAATTTTAAATTATTTTACTAGTTCAATAAAATAATATTTTAGTAATTTAATTGGAATGGCAGTGACTAAATAGATTAGTTAGGAAAAATTGTCATTTTCATTTTATTGGTTTTACCTATCTACCCATGAACAATAAATATTTTTCAATTTTAAAAATATGACTTTATTTGTATAAAGAGTGCTTTATATTTAAGTTCATGTAGTTTCTGTGCCTGTTTCAGAAGATTTACTTACAGATATTTTATATGCTTAATTTTAGATGTAATGGTTTTTATCACCTTTCTTCCAAGATCCTATGTCCATTCAGTGTATGGAGACATTATTCTCTCCCAATTCTCCTTAAAAAGTGTTCCTTCTCACTGATTCATAATTGTGATTATGTCCCATGGCTATGTCCTGGGTCTTTTTCTCTTTTCTTTCTGTATTTTTCATCTTTACCAGCATATCAGCTCCTAAGATTTCCATTTTCCTCTCTATTCAGATGAATCCCAGAACTTCATATCTAGTTCTAGCATCTCTCTTAAGGCCCAATCCCACATTATTTACCACTTATAAGAAATTTCAAACCCTTGATACATATCAAACTTAATATGTCTGAAATGGAACTCATTTTCCTCTGAAGAACCACTTCTCTGCAAACATCCTTATTATTTCAAGGGTTCTACTATCCTGCTTATTCACTTTTACAAGCTGGATGCCATCTGTAACTCTTTTCAATTGCTCACTCAATATAGACAATTGATTGCCAAATCTTGTCATTTCTATCTCCGTAATAATCATTATCAGTGATGAGATACTCACCACCTACTGAAGCAGCTTATTTCATTTTTTGTTTTCCACTGTTAAGAAGTTTTACCTCATTTAAAGAAGAAAGCTTTCTATTTATACCTTTTTACTCACTGTTATTAGTCCTGTTTTTAGGAGCCAAAAAGGACAAGTGTGAACTCTTTCACATTAGAGGTCTTCAGATTCTAGAAACTATTTATCAGATCACTTCTTCCCCAATTAATTCTCCCAAGCTAAGCATCCCATATTCTTCCCAACAATTTTTCTGCAGCATGGATTCTATTGCCTTTATCATCCCATTTGCTCTCTATAATATATGTTCTAATTTATCAAAGATTTTCCTGAAAGCTAAGTCCAAAAATGAACATACCACTGTCGATTCATACTTCCCTTGCAAGTCACAAAGTCAGATAGACAGATACACACACACACACACACACACACACACACACACAATAATACAGCACAGTGCTTTTTTTTAGCATAAATTCTTAAGTAATACTCTTGGATAGTTATGTTTCTTCTGTCCTATACTAAAGCATTTAAAAAAAAACTAACTTATAGAATTTGCACATTTATGTAGGCTTTAGCTGATTAAAGTTCATATCCTAGGCATGAATAAGCTCCTGATTAGGTTTTATTCTTAATCCTACCTCTAAAGATCTTTTGGCAACCAGTAGATTGATTCAGTCATTCACTATTCCTCCCAGCCTTGTGCTATCTCCTCATATTATATATGATCATACTTCATTTGTAGCAGACTTCTTTTTTAATTATATAGTTTTTAAAATTTTAAGTAACATTTTATTTTTCCAAATACATGTAAAATAGTTTTCAACATTCATTTTTGTAAGATGTTGTTTTCCAAATTTTTCTCTCCCTTCTTTACCCCCCATACTTTCTAAGACAGCAAGTAATCTGATATAGTTTGAATATGTGCAATTCTTATAAACATATTTCTATATTTGTCACATTGTGAAGTAAAATGGAAAGAAAACAATGAGAAAGAAAGAAACAAACAAAAAGGTAAAAATATTATTCTTTGATCCACATTCAGTCTTCATACTTCTCCTTCTGAATGCAGATAGCATTTTCCATCCCAACTCTATTGGAATTGCCTTAATTCATCACATTGTTGAGAAGATTCAAACCCATCACAGTTGATCATCACATAATCTTGTTGTCACTGTATACAATGTTTTTCTGGGCCATTTATTTCCACTACACAGAGAAGGTGCAGGCCTGGGCCACATCTGGGGACAGAGCAGAAATTGATATTGTTGATAAGCAAAGCCTCAAGTACTGAAGGGAATGGGGTGGGAAGACATGATTCCAAGAATGGAGTGAGTGTCTCTCTGGATGGGGCTCATCAGAGAAAATTGTCTAGAGGAGGCCACTTAGCAAAGAGTTTCTAAGGAGGAAAAGGGAAAGGAACATCATTTTAAGTGAGGAGATTGTTTTGTCCATGGTCTGGAGTTTGCAGGGCAGAAATTAGTAAGTCAACGTTATGCAGGTTAGCTTGTTCAGTGAAGAGTGCCTTGAGAAATGATGTGTGTGTGTGTGGGTGTGTGTGTGTGTGTGTGTGTGTGTGTGTGTAGAGGTAAAGGATGAGGTGGACAGTTAATGACAAACCTTGAAGGCTAGGATACAAGAGTTTGACTTTAAAGGCATACTCTCTGGTTGATATTTTATAATAAAGTCCTTAAAACATTAGCAATCAATTAATTTTGGAAACCCTGCTGTAAAGCTTTCAAGCTGTCATGATACATTGTGGAATTAACTGTAGTTTGTATAGGACTGTGCATATGCTATGAGATATGTGCTATTATAATTCCCATTTTATGAATTGGCTGACACTTGGGAAGATTCAGTATCTAATCTACACATGGGTATGTCCACCTTCAAGACTGGTGTTTTTACCCACTTCTTCTCTCCTGCCCATTATACAATACTTTTCCTTAATATTGTGACATTGAAGAGTATGTCTGTATGGGTTTTGTTAACCTCTCATCATGGTCTCCATGAGAAAAGTTTTTGGAGTTCTTGGGAAGGCAAGCCTGGAGATATATTTCCTAACCACATTAAAGAGGTACATTCAAGGATCCTGCACTACTAGCCCATCTGATCGAGCCAGCTAGTCCACAGATTACTTATCAATGAAATTGTAGATTAAGAGTCTCTTTTCATACCTCTTTCAGACTAGTCGGTCTCTCTCCCCTCCCCATTCCTTCTCAGCAGTCCCTGTTGAAGAATTATTGAGGCCAAGAAAAATCCCACAGTCCAGATCCTTCTAGAGATAACTCAGCCTGGGCTAATTGCAGTCACTTAATGAGATAAAATCCAAATTACATGAGCAAAGTTTGCAAGCCAAGCAGTTTGGGGGGTTTCATGTTATTTATTTGGTGTCTCTGATTTTGTTGGGAGAAAATGACTTCTTGCTTGAAGGCAAAACAAACCCCCAAATTAGGGAAATTACTCCTCTATAAAGGGGAAATGTTAAATCAGTCTCCAAAGAACTTCATCTCTGCTCAGGTTTAACTACCACTTTTTCCACCCAGCAGCATGAACCGTCAATTCACATACAAGTCAGGAGCCCCCACCAAGGGAGGCTTCAGTGGCTGCTCAGCAGTGCTCTCTGGGGGTCCCAGCAGCTCATCTTCCTACCGGGCAGGGGGCAAAGGACTTCAGGGTAGCTTTGGCAGTCGAAGTCTCTATAGCCTGAGAGGAACTAGGAGCATCTCTCTCAATGTGGCTGGTGGGAGTGGGAGAAGTGGGAGCTATGGTTTCTCTCGAGGTAGGGCTAGTGGTTTTGCTGGGAGCATCTTTGGTAGTGTTGCTCTGGGTCCTGTTTGCCCATCGGTATGCCCACCAGGAGGCATCCATCAAGTCACCATCAACAAGAGCCTCTTGGCTCCACTCAATGTGGAGCTGGACCCTGAGATCCAGAAAGTAAGGACCCAGGAGCGGGAGCAGATCAAAGCTCTCAACAACAAGTTTGCCTCTTTCATTGATAAGGTGGGTTGGCCAAGCTTCTTTTATGTTGCCTTGAAAATTACTCTTCATATGTAAAAGCCAGTTAATGCATGACCTATCTTTGCTTCCCATTTCATCTCTCTCTCTCTCTCTCTCTCTCTCTCTCTCTCTCTCTCTCTCTCTCTCTCTCTCTCTCTCTCTCTCTCTCTCTCTTTCGGCATTTTTATGTGTGGGTAGTGGGAGAAGAGAAAAATAAAAGGAAGCTAAAAATAAATTCTTACCCTTGAGTATCAAGGAGATAAAAGCCTCTCCCCAGGAGAGGCTGGGGAAGGATCAGGGAAAACAGAGCTATGGGTTCAGACAGATTCAGGGTCATGCTAAATGGTTTCTAGGCTTAAGAAATAACCCAATCTCTATAATAATTTCTACAAGCTAGCTTATAGAGGGCTTTAAAGCATTTTGCAAACATTTTATTTGTTCTTCACAACAATCTTGGAAAGTAGATGTTATTTTAAAGATGAGGAAACTGAATCAGAGAAAGGTTAAAGTGATTTTCTTGGAGGTGTTTCACAGCTAGGAAGTTTCTGAGGCAAGATTTCAACTCAGGTTTTCCTGATGCTAGGTCAGCACTCTATCCACTAAGTCAATTGCTATGTACTCTGGGAAAGCGCTCTGAGTAGTGTCTTCAGAAATCTATATTTGGAAGGACCTCAGAGTACCAGCACATCAATTCACCTGCCTGAAGGCATAACTGAAAAAGGATCTGCTCAAAACTCATAAAATCATGAAGAAAGAATCAGAAAAAGAATTCAGAAAAGCTTCTGATGGTGGTGGAGTCCTCACTATGCTTGGGACAGACACATGTCTGTAATGTCAATTATAGGAGGAGACTGGTGAATCTCTAGGATCTGGGAATTCTGATTTGCCATAGGGCTAAAGATGATAGACTGTCAGCATTGTTTGGCACTAATTATTGGAGAATACTCTTGAAACAGAGAACTTACCCTGGAAAGAAAAATGAAATTTCTTCCCAATTACTAATTTAAATAGTTCATGAGTAACAACTGCAGCTCTGATGAGAGAGAAATATCCTAAGAAAAAAAGTGCTATAGGATAAAATTATAAATAAATTTTAGAACATTTAGGTAAATTCTGGTTGATCAATTCAGAATGAGTCATTGAAAGAAATAAGAATGTTTGAGCACTTGCTTGATAGTTGAGACTAAGGTAAGAGCTTATCAGTCTACCTTTCCTGACTCCCATTCTCCTGTGTTACCTCCAGAGTGGGATAGGCTGGACTGGGAGGCTGTCCTGGGTTGGCATTTTAGGTGTTCTGATAACTGTCCACCAAACAATGACGGATGGTGTTTTTAAGACTTAACTTTTTTTCAGGAAAAATGATTCTACAATTTTTTTGACCTTTATTCTTTCCTCTTTTTCCCCTCCAATATCTATCTAAGAACTTCATATCAATCAGAAGATGCTCATGAAGCAATTGTCATTCATCACAAATTCCTCTTGCTATATTCAGTATCTTTTTTGAGGGGGTCTATCATGGTATATGAGGTCCTGAGGGACAGAGGCAATGCTGCTCACCTTTCTTTTTATTTATCTCTTGAGGAGAGTTCTTTGTGACTTGGAATTTTTAAGTTGATTCTATGGAACTACTTGCCAGGCATGTTAAAACTCATGGGATTTAGACCTGGAAGGGACCTTAGAAATCAATAAGTTTAACTCCCTCATTTTTTCAGATGCAAAAGTAGATTGGGAAAAATGAGTGATTCATTTAAGGTCACATAGGGCAATAAGCCCATTGTGAATTCATGCATGGGTTATGTATGGGTTGCACCAAATGACTTTCAATTCTAGAATTCAATGATTTATTAAGTATGGTCCAATCCATGGGATTGAGTTTATTTCCAATGATAGTTGACCCTAGTTTGTCATTCTCTGTTTACTAAGCATCTCTAGTTGTGGTGAAACATTGATACGTGGATCAATGTTGAGAACAGTTACTAGAAATGTCAAATACGTAAAGAGGATGAATCATAAGCTAAAACTGAGATTTGGTCATAGGAGTTATTGCTTTTAATAGAAACGCATTCACTGTTTGTCTATGATTCTGGGATTAGTACTTATTAAAATTTTTATTTATTTTATTTATTAAAGCTTTTGATTTTCAAAACATATGCATAGATAATTTTTCAACACTGACTCTTACAAAAGCTTATGTTTTAAGTTTTTCCCTCCCTCCCCCTCCCCTAGATGGCGAGTAATCCAATCTATTTTAAACATGTTAAAATATATATTAAATCCAATATATGTATACATATTTATACAATAATCTTGCTACACAAGAAAAGTCAGATTAAAAAGAAAAAAAAGAGAAAGAAAACAAAATGCAAGCAAACAACAACAAAAAGAGTAAAAATGCTATGTTATGAACCACACTCAGATAGGGTTAGTACTAACTGGGCAAGGGAAAGCAAAGTCATATTGTCCTTGTTTAAAAAAAAGTGAGGGCAGTAGGAAAAATAATTTTGAAGGAGAGAAAGGACTGGAATGTGGGCAAAAGAGAGAGAAGTTGTCCCAGGTAGGTGATCATATGGCTTTAGATCTGGAAGGAACTTTTGAGATTATTTAGTTTTCCCTTCTCATTTCCTGTAGTACTTATGTTTATAGTTTACTAAATTATAAATTCCATAAGGATGAAGATTCTGTCTTGGGTAAACTTTATGTCTCCTTTGGGGTTAGCATAATAAGCCCTTATGCTATAAGGGCTTTTTGAATTGAACTGTTAAGAAAGGATAAGATGAATTAGTGAGACGAAAATCAGAGAAATAACAACAGTAAACATAAAGACATTTATAAGCACTGAGGAACCAACGAGAAGGCCATTCAATAATCCAAAAAAGACTAGCTCTTCCTGTTTCTGATAAGTCTCTTTAAGTGAGTGATAGTTTTGATATCTTATCAACTTTCATGTGTGTATATTTCATTTCTCAGTTAGACTGTAAGCAATTTGAAAGCAGGGATTGGATCTTATGCAACATCCTTCCTTCCTCACCCACCCTCAATTTTCCACCATCACTAACATTACCATCTATTCCAATGTTTTACACATGAAGGTACTCCGTAAAGATCTGATGAATGAAAGAATGATTGAACAAATGATCAAATGGGAGAGTGAATGAAGAGATAAAGTTTTGGTTGTCAAATTTAATTTCAGATGCCTGTCACATTGGACTTTAGGAGGGATATGCTAGTAAATGTTTATCAATGAACTTTTCAAAAAGTGTATATGCTAGTAAATGTTTATCAATGAACTTTTCAAAAAGTATATATGGCCTTTTGAAATTTTAATCTGAATTATGTCTAGATAATCAACCAAGCAATGTCATGTCCTAATTTGTAGCAATTGCTGATTTCTGAGATAAATGCTTGAACTGAAAATGTAGCGATTGGCTCTTGCCAACTGTTTGGAGCTGGTGCCAGCATGTTCCAGGCTCCAAGCATCTCAAACCCAATTTGGTTTGGATTCTAGGTGCGGTTCCTGGAGCAGCAGAACCAAGTATTGGAGACCAAGTGGAACTTGCTACAGCAGCTGGACCTGAGCAACTGCAAGAAGAACTTAGAGCCCATTTATGAGGGCTACATCAACAATCTGCAGAGGCAGCTGGAGGCCCTATCAGGGGACAGAGTGAGACTGGACTCTGAGCTCAGGAACATGAGAGATCTCGTGGAGGACTTCAAGAAGAAGTAAGAAGGGAGCTTATTCTTATGGGAATGGGTCCTGGAAAGAGATCAATCCAGCAGAGCTGAGACTAGCCCTCTATGCACTGGGATATTTTATCTTTGTAGAAGGGAGACAATGAGGGGAGTAAGATCCGGTGTGAGACATTCTTTCCCAAAGATGTCCTCCATTCATGAAGGTTTCAAGATCGCCAGGAACACTTAAAAGAATTTGATACTAAGATTCTGTAATTTAGTATTTATTTACAAGATCCTAGAATAATCCTTCTAAATGTTATTGTTTGTGAGATAAAGAGAGGTCCTATTTTAGCCCTCCCATCAAGATGAGAGTGGACCACATATGCTCACTATAATCTTCATCTTTATTTTTCTTCATTTCCTCATCCTCATCCCTCCTCATCTTCCCAACCAAAGATATGAAGAAGAAATCAATAAACGGACAACAGCGGAGAATGAGTTTGTGGTGCTCAAAAAGGTGAGGAGGTGGATATCTATCAGTAACTGAAGTAGAAAAAATGGGAGGTGGAGGGAGGACAGAAGGAACCTCAGCTCTCAGAGGAAGGCACTAGATCTTCTGAGGGGATGTTACCTTTTCTCTGCTCTATTAAGCAGTAGATGGGTTTGGGAAGGGGGAAAGCAACAAAGGTGCAGTGATAAAACAATTACCTGGTTTATTTATCATTTTCAAAGTTCCATCTCTATGGTAAGATATAAATAAAACAAAGTCTTATACAAACACAATCTGTTTTTTTTAAAATTATTATTATTATAGTTACTCTGGTAAGCTTTTGATTATCTAGGACAGTCAAGGAGATTTTGGATGTGGGTAATTTTTGAAAAAAAATCTGTTGGTTCAGGGATGTGTTATTTGATTTTCTGGGACAGTTGGTTTACATTTTGAATCCTGCTTATCTGAGGCAAGGGCTCAAATGAATGTATATTTCCTAAGCACATGTGTGTGGGGTGGGTGGTGAGAAGAACCTTAAGTGGATAATCAACAAACAGATAACGGAAAGATGATTGAATCTTATTTAATTCTCATTCCTTTCCTGAGAGAGGGAGTGATTTGCCCCAAATCTAAGAGTGAGTTATGGCAAAGTAGAGATTAGAAATCAGACACCTTCCCACTGGTATAGATGGATCCAATCTGAACTGGCTTTGAAGGTTTGGTGATAGAGAGAAGGGAAAGTGTCTATACTTTTAGGAAATGAAAAAACCCCATCAGGGAATATCTGTCCTTGTTCTAGGATGTGGATGCTGCTTACACAAACAAGGTGGAGCTACAAGCCAAAGTGGAGTCCTTGGATGGAGAAATAAAATTCCTTAAATGCCTGTATGAAGGAGTGAGTACTTTTTTGTTGTTCCCATTGAGCTTCCCTCTTTCCTTTTCTTTCTCTTTCCCTCTCCTCACCTTCTTCCCTTTTCCCTTCTTCTCCATCCGTCTCTCTGCCTTGGTTTCCGTTTCTCTATCTTCTAACTCTCTCTTCCTTCTCCTCTTGCCTACTCCATGGAAGCAGTGAATCTGTGCAAGAACTCCCTCCAGCTCCTTCCTAAAACACTAAATGGGACTTCAAGCAATCACCATAATGCTTCCCTCACCTTCTTGACAATACTCCTAGCAATAATTGGAAAAGACAGTTCTTGATTAAATTCTATATTCTCTTTTTACTTTCAACTTGATATTCATTCTTTCTCATCCCAGCTATAATTCTTGCAGGAGGTAGCATCAGAGACAAAGGCAGAGGGAACAGTTTACCCTGGAAAGTCTAAGAATCCAAGTGTTCTCTAGTATGCACATTTAGGGGGATTCAAGAAGAAGAATATTGATGTCATGTATGTAGTTTTGGTCAGTGTTGGCCTTTAATGAGATCCAGCTTCAGACTTCCTTTGGTTTACCAAAATTCACTCCCTTTTCCCCCAGAGAGCTCTGGTAGTTCTTCTTGGCTCCAGGGCTCCCTCCCTTTTCACCCCCCCCCCCACACCCCACCCCACACACCACACACATACTGGGTGGGAAGAAGGTAGGTCCTCAGTATGTTGAATGTTGAATACTTAGAATATTCCACTGACCAGCCTAAACATCTTGTCATTCATGCCTTTCTTCCTGAGTACCTAAAGAGTGATAGTTTTTCTCTTCCCATTCATACTTCATCTCAATCAGTATAGCCTCAGTAGAAAATGTTTTTATGTTCAGGAATCACTGGGGAGGGTTGAACTCCTTTTGGTTTTCTTTGTTCCTACTAGATTCCAAGTCCCAGATTTCTCTCTGTGTCCTTCAGGGTTTAGGTCAAGGGTTGTCTGGATAACTTATGGTAAGCAGGTCAGGGTACCAGGTGTATAGGGCAATGAAAATCTCCAAGGCCACCATATAATTATTTTGTTTACCAGATATGTCCTTTACCACACATAGTAGCATATGTGAACAGCCTTTTCATTATAGGGACTTTATTCTCTGCTATCTTATTAGCAATTAAAATGTATCTCGCATTCAAACATTTTCAGTTGAGTTGTTTCTTCGATTAAACTATAAATTCTTTGGTCTGATATTTAATGTGCCCACAATCTGACTTCAATTTATCTGTCTGACTTGATTTCTTGTTAGTCTCCTTTTACATTCTCTTAGTCAGCCAGACTGGGCTGGTCACTGTTTTCCAAATCATGTTCTTGTCTTGCTGTCCCCCACCTTTGCCTTTGAAAAGCCCACTCCTTCTGCTAGAACATCTCACTCTTCTCTCTACCTTTTGAATCTAACCAAATCTACCTCATTATTGAAAGCTTCCCTAATGTTCTCAGTAAACTATCTTCAAATTTCCCCAGGTCATAGTATCTGAACCTTTCCTTTGCTTTTTGTGAAGTCATTTCAATTTGAATTTCTTCCTACTTCTTTCATCTTTCAGGAAATTGCCCAGATCCAGTCACACATCAGTGACACATCTGTCATTCTCTCCATGGATAATAACCGAAACCTAGACTTGGGCAGCATCATTGATGAGGTTAGGAGTCAATATGAGGAGACCGCCATGAAGAGCAAGACCGAGGCTGAGAACTTGTACCAGTCTAAGGTAAGTAAGACTGGAGCAGCCCCACTTGACAATGCTCCAGGCTGATCTGTTCTTTTCATGATCCCTGTACTAAGGTTCAAGACCTACTCTGTTTATGGTTCTGTCCTGGGTGGTTGGAGATTGAGATCCATACTGGGAATGTGTGGTCACTGCCCTGGGAGAAATACTAATCTGATTGGGGAGAACTGGACACATACTCAGTACACATCTCTAGGAAATATCTTTAGGGTTAGTTTTCTGATAGAAAGTCTCTAAATGTCTTTCAAACTCACTAAAAATAATTTTTCAATCATCTCTGCCACTATTCTCTTTTGATTCAGGAAGTCAATGAGAGGCAGCAGGATGGCCACATCAAAATTGTAGGAATCAAGATTGATTCTCTCTCTAGATCCTGGGTTGTGTGTGTGTGTGTGTGTGTGTGTGTGTGTGTGTGTGTGTGTGTGTGTGTTGGACTCCTTTGATTGAGTCTAGTGAAGACTATGGTGCCTTTTTTAGAGTCAAATTTTTAAATGCATAAAATAAAATATCAGATTTATCAAGGGAACCTTAGGCAAAAATATAGAGTGTCAAGTATAAGTGAGTTTAAGGGCCAATTAACATTTAGTAAGAAAGCTTTCTAGAGGAAGTGAGTTAGAGCAGGTTTAGAAGGCTACAACAGACATGGACTGTTAGTCTCTCCTGCTAATTAAAATTAATTGCTGACGGGGGGGGGGGGGGGGGGGAGTGTGCTATTTCAGCTGTGATTTGAATCTGCCTTAGTTCTCTAATCAAACCCAATTCTAGGGCTCAAGAAAGAGAGAGAGAATGAGTCACTTTGATCTTAACATCCCTAATGGTTGATGAGTGGGAAGGTAATTCTTCAGATAACTTGATTTCTCACTGGGAGACTATTTCCTAAATACCCCTTGGGGTTTATCAGACTCTTTCTCAAGAGAATTACAAACTATGGACAGATCTTATAATTCTTAGGAGACAGGTTGGTAGGGGAAAGATCAGAAGTTATGGATTTCTCCAAATCTAGGAGACAGTATTTAACAACAAGACTTCATTCCCATTCCCTGTCACCCATACAGAGGGTCAAAACTTTAAATCTGGGAGGAATTTTAAAAGTATAGCTTCCTCATTTTATAGATGATGTAACTAATCCTGAGAAAGATTGCTGTGCTTTGCCCAAAGTTACATAGTCAGAAAGTTTCAAAGGCAGTTTTACTGATATCTTTCTGACTCAAAGCCCAATTCTCTTACCCATTGTACCACCTCATCGTTCTGAAATCCACCTAAGGAGTGTGTAATGCAACATCTTGAGTCCTTGGGCGAATTATTTGTTCAATGGAGTTAGCTTTAGTTTTAGACAGATTTTTCTTTTGGATTTACTCTCTTGTTATCTTTTTTACATTTAAGGAAAATGAGGCCTATAAAAAGTGACTTGTCCAATATCGCATGGGTATTAAATAGAAAAGCTAGCTAAGATTTGAGCTCAGGTGCCCGATGTAAAATCAAAGTTTCTTGGTCTGTGCTGGGGAGGAAAGATTCATCTTGGGTTAGTTTCCAGATAGAAAGTTTCTAAATGTCTTTCAAAGTCACCAAAAAAAATTTCAATTGTGTCTGCCACTGTTCTCTTTTGATTCAGGAAGTCAATAAGAGGCAGCAGGATGGCCATTATTCACATCAAAATTGTAGGAATCAGGATTGATTCTCTCTCTAGATCCTGAGTTGTGTGTGTGTGTGTGTGTGTGTGTGTGTGTGTGTGTGTGTGTGTGTGTGTGTGTGTGTTGGACTCCTTTGAGTCTAGTGAAGATTATGGTGCCTTTTTCAGAGTCAAATTTTTAAATGCATAAAATAAAATATTCATATTTACCAAGGGAAACCAATTATATTGAAATCGGTGATTAAAATATTTCAAAAACAAGTTTCTGGACCATCACTCTAAAAGTAACCATCTAGATAAAGTATGGCTAGGAGGAGACACCCATCCCCACCTTGATTGACTAAAATATTCATCATCCTCAAAAGGTTAAGATCAGATAACACATGTAATATGTAGCTATAAACAACATCAGTGTAAGCTGTTATTATGATTATTGCTATTATCATTGTTGGTAGTAATGATAGTGATGAAAATACTAAGCAGACATATAGAAGAGGAAGAAAGTTACTATACCATCTGCAGGTGGGATAAAATCAAAGATCATGGGAAGGAGTTTCATGCTCTTGGGAATACATGGCCATTTAAAGAAGTCTGAGTTCAGAAGCATAAGAAGGTTAAGGGAGGAGATAGCCTGGGGATTAGACTTGTAGATAATTCACAGATGGAGAATGGAAAGTACTCTATATTTGGCTAATGAATATCAGAAGACATACTATCGGCATGGAATCCAGTTTATTTTAAACTATTTGTGTTATAAGAAAGGGAGCTCAAGCTTCTGTAATCCCCAGATCAAGATGATTGAATTTCAAGGTTGGATAAGTTGCAGAGAGTACTGAGTCCAACCCAGATCTAAACAAAAATCTCTTTTAAAACTCATGTTAAGTTGGCACCTAATTTTAGCTTGGCAAACTCTAGAAGGGGAAGGTTGCTACCATTTTCCCTACCTCTTAAGGCATCATTCCACTTTGGGATAGCTCTAATATCTAGGAGTTAGGAAGGTAGTTTTTTTTTTTTTTTTTTAACATGAAATCAAAATTTGCATCTTTTCAGCAGAAACTGTCTTTCTGTATCTTTGTCTTTATCACACTCTCTTTCTGACTTTTTCCTATCTCTCTCTCTTATCTTTCCTTTACTTTCTCTTTGTCTATTTCTTCCTCCCTTTCACGTGTACTTATTTCTCCACTACCATGATAAACTGTTGACAGCCTGAGTTATGGAAGTGATAAAACAGTTTCCTTCCTAATCACAACTTTATTTATTTATTTTTTAAAAAAAGAATCCTTTTATGGATAATTGTGAGCTTTATAGGGACAAAAGGATGTTTTGGGGTGTCTTCATTGTTACATTAGAGGAAATGGGGTGATTAATTGAATAGAAATTATTTGAGATGAAAAATAAAAACAAATACATATTATGAGCCAATGGCTTAATCACTTAACATTCTCTCAGCAAACATTAAATGTTTATGATGGAATACATTGTGCTAGATTCTAATTAAATGGAAAGAAAAATTAAATCCTTGCCCTCAAAGTGCTTATAATGACTGAAGGGATTGTTGCCAAAAGAGTCAACCTAAAAGTGGGACATACCCCCACAGATTTCTTCTCCCACCTTCTCAGCCCCCTAGGACAGTGATGCTATGCCATATATTCTGGTTAGCATCCCAATAATTGTTTAGGTCAGTGATACTGTCTTGGAATCCAGTTCCAGGAGTTGCAGCTGGCAGCCAGCAGGCATGGGGATGATCTCAAACACACCAAGAACGAGATCTCAGAGCTGAGCCGGCTCATCCAGAGGCTTCGATCAGAGATTGAGAATGTGAAGAAGCAGGTGAGTGCATCTAAACAGGCCCTGTCCTATTAAGGGTGTGAGGATGGGGAAGTGAGGTTTCCTGGGACCCAGAACCTAAGTTAGGAATGAGATGAAGTCCCCACAAGCACCTATTCCTTCATTTTTACTCCTTAGCTCTCTGAATCCCCAACAGTATTTCTTTTAACTCATTCCCTTCACTCAGCCTATCTTTATACTCAGACTCATCTTTCACATCCTTATTCCCTATCCTTCTATCTTCAATCTTCATATCTCTCATCTTTTCTACTTAACCCTATTCCTTTTCTCCCCACTCAGTCCCAAACTCTATGTTCATCCCATCCCTGTCTACTTCGTACATTCCTGTCACATTTTATGCTCAACCTGAGCTCCTACAACTTCCCTCTCCTATCTTCACATTCATCTTTGTTCTCTTATGCTTAGCCCTATGTGTCTATATTACTTGTTCTCCCAGCTCTGGTAATTAACCTCAAACTCTTAGGGCAGAAACAATTGGAAAATATTTTTCCATAAGTCTCCGAGGTCTGCAATGGAAATATTTGTCCTAAAGTACAAGGTTTCTCCTCTGATCATTCAGCAGTTACTCTTTCCCATCTAACTTCAATGAATAGAGCAGCTAGCTACACAGTAAATTCAATCTGGAATCAACTACAATGATTAATGATGAATGGAAAGGTGAGCTTGAGAGTCTTAGAATTGGTCCTTTGCCTCACAGTGCTCCAACCTGGAGACAGCTATTGCAGATGCTGAGCAGAGAGGTGACTGTGCCTTGAAAGATGCCAGGGCCAAGCTGGATGAACTGGAAAGTGCCCTACATAGTGCGAAGGAGGAACTGGCCCGCCTGCTGCGAGACTACCAGGAGCTGATGAGTACCAAGCTTGCCTTGGACATTGAGATTGCAACCTATAGAAAACTCTTGGAGGGCGAGGAGTGCAGGTGAGGGTGGGAAACAGCCTTAATTAAGGATCATTTAATTTAATCATTTAATTAATAAGTGTGGTTCATATGAAGACCAGTCACATGGAAGAAAATAGTAGGATTAGTTAAATTTTAAAGCAGGTCTAAGAGACAGGAAATGTATTTAGCCTCTTTCCTAGAAGCCAGGCTTACATACCAGTATTTTCATTGTATGAATTTAAATGTATCAGTTAATTCCTTAGGGTCTGTGTAAAATAGGGGTTTGGGACTAGCTGCTATTCAACTGTAACTTCATCATATTTTGTGATCCATTAAGAGAACTTAGCAGATGGGTGGGAGCCTGAAGATAAGAGATGGAAGTGAATGAAATCAGGCATCTAAAAGGAATGAGAGAGTTGGGCTTCCAGAGTTTTAAGGTTTTTAAAAATTTTTATGCATTTAAGTCTTCCTATCTGTTGAATGTTCCTATCTTCCTATTTGTTGAATGAGTTCAACATGACTGTCATTCTGGGATGCTATTCTGTACAGAAAAACTCATGCATATTTCTTTCTTACAGGATGTCTGGAGAGTACACCAACTCTGTGAGCATCTGTAAGTATCCTGAACCCTTTCATCAATTAAAATCAATTGATAAATACTTACTGAATGCCTGTGAAGACCTCCATTATAGGAGGTCTTCAAATATACCAGTAAAGCCCTCTACAGATTATTTCTTATTTATTTTGTGTATGGATTATTTAGATATAGTTTGTATATTTTTGTCCTTGAGAGCAGGGATTACCTTTTTGGTCTTTCTATCCCCAGTGTTCAGCCCAGTGCCTGGCACACAATTGGTGCTTAATAAATGCTTATTGCCTAACTGAATAGTTTTTGGTGACTCCTCAAACTTTTTGAAGCTTAATAAATACAAGTTGACTGACCATTTATTATTTTTTTAGTTATACCTTTATGGAATAAAACAAACACATATAACAGTACAATGTAAAAGATGATTGTACATGAAGCTGCAAATCTACTATGCACAATTTTTTTCTTTTTTCCTTTTTTTCTTCCTTCTCTGTTCTAGAGATAGCTGCCATTAAACACAAATATCTATATCTATCTATATTTATATATCTATACACTTCTGTAAAATTATTCTATGCGGACTTCTATTCAGTTCTGTCTCTGGCTGCAGAGAATTTCTTTATATGTTTTTTATGGTTAATTTGGGTATTTATAATGTCAAAATAACATTTGCTCAAAGTAATTCTTACTATTCTCTTAGTTTTGCTCATTTTGCTCTTCATTATTTCATGCAAATCTTTCTAAATTTTTCTAAAATCTTTAAACTCATCATTTCTTATAGCACAATAGTATTACATCACAATCACATACTCCAAGTTGTTCAGCTTTTCCCCAATTGATGAACATCCATGAAATGTCCAGGTTTTTGCCACTACAAAAAGAAATGCTATAAACATTTTAGAATTTATAGTTTTTTTCCCCTTTTCCCCTAATCATCTTTGAAGATATATCAAGTAGTAGTAGTGCTGGGTCAAAAGTTATAAGTAGTTTAATAACTCTTTGTGTATAAGGTTGCTTTCCAAAATGATGGGATCATATTACAATTCCACCAATAATGAATTACTGTCCTATTTTTTTCCACATCTTCTTGAACACTTTCCCTTTTTATCATTTTAGTCAATCTGGTAAGGTATAAAATAACATGTCAACGTAATTTTAATTTGTATTTCTTTAATTAATAATCATTTCAAATATTTTTATATGACTATAAATTGTTTTGATTTCTTCATTGAAAAATTACCACTTTTATGCTTTTGGATCATTTATCAATTGTGAAATGACCCATCTCCTTATAGATTTGACAAAGTTCTTTAGTACATTTTAGAAGTGATACCTTTATCTAATAAATGGTCTATAAAATTCTCTCCTTCCCCTTTCCACTGCAATTTTCCTCTTTCCTTCTAACCTTGGCTATATTTGTTTTCTTTGTACAAAACTTTTTTCATTTTTAAAAATATTTTTAATTTATGGAATAAAACATATACATAACTTAGTACAATAAAAACATGACTGTTCATGAAATTGCAAATTGACTATGCACAACTTGCTATTCCTTTCAACTATACAAAAATTATTTTGTAAATTTTTTTCCTTCTCTTCTTCCTATCCCCTTTCCCCACCCTAGAAATGGATATGATTAAACACAAATAGACAATTTATTCTTGCTGCTGGCAGTTGTACATCTCTCTCCTGAGTTGTCCCTTTCTTTGCCTTCTCAGTTTTCTTCTTCACTACTTTCAAGATTTTCCTGTTAGTCACTTAAGTTTTAGTGAGAACCTACTTTTCTCCAGGCATTTGTTTTTGTACTCTGAGAAAAAAAAACAGTTTAATCTCATGTCACGAGAGAAAATTCTCTAAGACTCCATTAACATGATAAATTTGCCAAATTTATGGGAGGGAGACAGAAAAATAGTGAACAGAAGTTGAGCAGATAGCAACATGAAGTTTTTTGTACATATAATCTGTTCTTTGTTTAAAATTCCCTCTGAGAGAGCCTTCTTTGAGAGCCTCTACAATCTACAGGAAGGGACAACATGCAGAGAAAAACTTGTCTTTTAGAAAGTGACTTTTTCATTAAACACTTCAATTCCCAGTTGCAATTACAAGATTCCAGAAAAAGGAATTCTTTCTCTTTTCCCCAAATCAGATAATAAATGAACTACAACAAAAAAACTTAGCAAGCCCAGACCAACATTCAGTTTTTGTAGATTGTTCTCAGAACAATTTTTATTATCAGCAGAGCTGATTTTTGTCTCTTTTTCACATGGGTGAGGTGTTCTGGTTTCCCCCCCAGATTTGTTTGGCTTAAGCCAATTAGTAGTAGGAAAAATCTTGGATCATAAGATCTAGGATGGGCCCAGTTGTCCCATTTTTTAGATGAGAAAACTGAGGCCTAGAAAGCAAAAGTAATTTACCCAGTTCAGATAAAATAGCTTAGTTGCAAATCAAAAGCAGGTTTTTTAAATATCTTCTCAAGGGTTCTCGCCACAGGACCACCACTATCTATTTCAATTATTGTTTTACTTGACTCTACCTTCATAATTGCTGAAAGAGAAGGTGTGAGGGAAGATTAATGATTAAGTGATAAGCAAAAAACCCCATCAATAAATATTTTATGATATTCACAGAATTAAACAAAAAAGTAGAGATGGGAACATAAATGCAGTGATTTTGCTTCTACCTTGTTAAATTTAGTATATATGAAATTTTCTTTTTGTAAAAACATATAATTTTCATAGTTACACATAAAATAATTTTTTACTTTTTGTTTTTAAAACTTTGAGTTTCAGATTCTCTCCCTTTTTCTTTCCCCCTTCTACACTGAGAAAGTCTATGTCAAGTTAGGCAAAACATTTCCATAAAAGTCATATTGCAAAAGAAACTATAAATTTCCCCTCCTCTCCAAAAAACCTTGAGAAAAATAAGTTTTTAAAATAATCATGCTTCAATTTGTATTCAGACACAATCATTCCTTTCTCTAGGTATGGACAGCATTTTTCAACATAAATCCTTCAGAGTAGGGTTGGATCATTGTATTGTTGAGAAGAACAAAATCCCTCATAGCTGATCATCCTACAACATTGTTATTACTTTGTACATAATACCTTTCATTTTGCATGAGCTCATGGAGGACTTTCCAGGTTTTTCTGAAAGCATCCTGTTCATCATTCCTTATAGAACAATAGTATTCCATATATGAATATTTCTTTTTAAGAAACCAACCAAAGTTTCATAGTTTCTCTTTCTTTTTCTGTATTGAAATATTTCTTTGTAGTTTTCAGTTTAAAAATGCCAGAATATTCACTTAAAGCTTAATTTTCACTAAATTTTAGAATATCTAATATACTGTAATAATGTACTAATTTGGGAGTTTATACACTTTCATTTGCTTGAAGAATCAACAGTAGTCTGATTAGAGATAGTTCATTGGAAGCCTTCCTGTGTTCTAAGGTACTTCCCTATATTACTAATTTAAATCCTTACTACTGTTCTGATTTCATTTTGATACACTGTCTTCCTGGCTTCTCCAGGACACGATATATAATTATCTTTTTTCCTTTTTTTTGTAGCTGTGATCAGCAGCACCATGGCTGGGAATGCTAACACAGGGACTGGATTTGGGCTCAGTGGTGCCAGCTCCTATGGTTTCCGACCCAGTTCAGTCAGTGGTGGCTACGGAACTCTTGGTGGAGGATGTATTATTGGCAGTGGGGCCTGCAGCCCGAGGGGAGAATCCAAGACCCAGCTGAGCAGTGCCAATGAATACAAGGACACCCTTGGGAAGATGTCTTTGGCTCTGAACTCACCCACCAAGAAAATGACAAGATAAACAGCATAGAACTAGGGTTAGGGTTGGATGCTTTGAGGTTCTACTTTCTGAGGGTCTTTCTTGCCCTTATGCAAGGATGGATGTTTCTCCTAATTGCCTTTTAATTTGCTTCTCCAAGAAGTTCCTCTCCTCTTTAGAATCCTCTCCTTCCTTTTCTTTTTCTCTTTTCCTTTATCCTTCAGTCTCGGCTTTCTATCTTGGTTTTTCTTGCTTGAAAACTGCAGACTTTTAGACACAGTGGTTGCCTTGTCTGCCCCCTTATTTCTACCCAGAACAGTCCACCACTCACAAGTGAAGGAAAATGCTTCCATGTTTATTACCCCTCTAGAGAAGATAGCCTGAATCATTGCTGATGACTGGGGGATTTAGAAAAAAAGGGAAATACTTCTGGGAAAATCCCAATTCTTAATGCTGCAGCTTCCATCTTACTTGTACACTGAGTCCCTGGTTCTCCTCCTCCTCCTCCTCCTCCTCCTCCTCCTCCTCCTCCTCCTCCTCCTCCTCCTCCTCCTCCTCCTCCTCTTCCTCTCTCCTCCTCCTTCTCTTCCTCCTTCTTCTTCTTCTTTCTTTTTTCTTCTTTCTTCTTCTTCAGAAAATTATTTCCCCCCCCAGAGTGAGGTGGAGTCTGATTGAAGGAGGTAGTTTTCAGAAAAGCATGCTGAAAGCAAAGTCCTTGCATATATAGAGAAAAAGGGCTCATCTGTCAACTGTAATACCTTTGCCAACCAAGAATACTACAGAAAATGAAAGGGGAAGCTCATGATGATGCTGGACAGCTCTAGTGGATGGGGGTTTTCTCAGAGAGGAGTGTAAACAAAAGGCCATATGCTATTGTACATATGACTTCATGATTTTTTCTCCTTGCTGCTTGATCTCTCTAATTATTATTTTTTCCCTTTCTGTGTTTCCCCCTTCAATAAACTTGACAAATTTAATGTTTTACCTGAAGCTTTTTCTGAAGGGTTTTTTATCTGCAGGGATTGGTTGGGCACTTCCTTAAGGAGACTTGACTTTGCAGGCTTAAGTCTTGCCCACTATCACCAGAAAATAATCCAAAAGGCAGGTTGAGTCCTAGACCAAAGGCACAGGTTGCCAATGAGCATATTCAGTATTATTATATTTAATGTTATTATTATTATTAATATCAGAGCTGGAAATGACCTTTCTTAGACTTAATGAGTCCAACTATTTTATTCTTCATGAATTAAAAGAAGATTTAGGGAAGGGAAGTGGCTTGGCAGTACAAGGAGAGGAATGGGGGATTAAAGGAAGCAGCCTGAAACAGTTTGGGAAGCTCCCTAGATTTTCAGTCAGAGGACTTGAGTTCTAATTTTGCTTACTAAGCATGTGACCTTGGACAAGTGACTTAATATTTTAAGTTACCTCCAGTTACCTTCTGTAAAAAAAAAAATGAGGGCAGTGGATTAGAATCTAGGGATTCTCAAACTTTTCCATAGTGGTAGAACTTTTCAGTTTAACTCTTGTAGAAAAATCTTCTAAAATTAATATTACTTAAAATCCTATTAACAACATAAAATTCATTTAAAAAACCTACATTTGGGGAGTTTGGGGGTTCTCTCATATGAGCTATTCTAGTTTGTCTGATTCTATCAGAGTGTAGATTTAGAGCTGGAAGGAGCCCTAAGAATGATCTCACCTAATTCCTTAATTTTACAGATAAGGAAACTGAGGCTCCCAAATGAAACTTAGGTTGGGTTTTTTTTTTCCGGTCATTAAATAAGTATTTATCTATCTGGAAGTATGCTGGTAAACAACTGACTCTCAAGAGAAAAAAGGTCTACATGACACACATTCAATCTGCAATATTAACATTTTCTCATTTACTTTCTCAACAAAATAATAAAGTATTGATTCACAAATCATTTGCCAATATCTAAGGTCTGAATGTTCACAATGAAAATGTAACAATTGATTCCTGGCACACCACTGTATCTATCAATAACTTTATCTGAGGAAGGGTCCACTTATTTTGGCCCACTCATATGATTTGATATGAAAGCTTCTTCACCAATCAGAATCATTGACCTTTGAGCTTGAAGAATCTTAGAAATCACCAAATTTAATTCCTCATTTGATATGAAACTGACACTCAAAGAAATCAAATAAGTAGAATTCATTCATATACTGGTTAAAAATAAAACCAGGATTAGAATGGAGATTGCCTGCCTTCTAAATTCTGTCTGATTGTCACTAGAATCATGAAATTTTTCCCCCCATTCCTTTCTGGACCTTTTTGTGAAAAGTACCATCCTGGAACCTGGGCTGGAAGAGGATGACACCTCAGGATGCTCCCAGGCTGAGAGAGGGAGAAATGATGTACATACCCAAGATAAAAAATACTAGATTCATTAAAAAAAAATCTAAAAACCTGCTTCAAAATGATGGAGGATGAGAAGTAAAGCAGACCTAATACCTTTCTTGTTTGGTATGCTTTGTACCCAAGTGATAGCACCAAGCAGATAAGCATCTTTAATCAGCAGTGCTGGATCTTGAGCTAGAAGCTTAACATCAGGAAATGAGTTGAGGGATAGGATTAGGGGATAGGGTCCCAGTTAATATCATTCTTCAGTGAAAAGTACCAAAAATCTTAGGTATGAAACTCGTTGTTCTTTGGGAGAGTTTCTACCTAGATTTGAGGGAAGGCACATTTGGTATGCCCACTGACTTTCTGATGAGCTCTTCAATCATAAAATGGGGACCACAATCTGACCAAAGGGCCATCTTGTTTTTTCTTTTTTTTAATACACATTTCTTCATATGCCATGTTTATATTCATTTATCATATCATATTCACTTCTATATTAGAACAAATGGGAAAAACCACAGTACATGAAAAGGAAATGAACATAGCATGTGTCAATTTACATTCAATCTTCATAGTTCTCTTTCTGCATACAGATGGCATTTTCTATCCAAAATTTATTGGATAAATAAATTTTATCCAATATCCAATAAATAATTTATTGTTTGACTGAACCACTGAGAACAGCCAAGTCTTTCAAAGTTGATCAACGCAAATCTTGCTGTCACAAGTATCTTATCTGTTACAAATCTTGCTGTACACTGTATCTCTGGTTCTGCTTGTTTTGCTCAGTTTCGGTTCATGTAAATTTTTCTAGGTCTTTCTAAAATCAACTTGTTCATCATTACACTCATATTCCATGACTTATTCAATCATTCCACAATTGATGGACATCTACTCATTTTCTAGTTCTTTGCTACCACAAAAAGAGCTGCTATATGATCTCTTTAGGATATAGACCTAGCAATGACACTGCTGAGTCAAAGTTTACAAACAGTTTTATAACCCTTTGGGCAGAGTTCCAAATTGCTTTCCAGAATGGCTGGATCATTTCACAACTCCACCAACAATGTATTAGTGTCCCAGTTTCCCCACATACCCTCCAACTTTTATATTAGCTTTTCATGTCCTGTTAGCCACTCTGAGAAGTATGTGCTACTTCAGAGTTGTTTTAATTTGTATTTTTCTAATCAATAGTGATATAGAGCATTTTTTCATATGACTATAGATGTCTTTAATTTCATCATCTGAAAATTATCTGTTCATATCTTTTGACCATTTATCCATTGGGGAATGACTTATATTCTTATAAATCTGACACAGTTCTTTATATATATATTTAGAAATGAGACCTTTATCATAAACACTTGCTGTAATTTTTTCCCTAGCTTTGTACCTCCCTTTTAATATTGTTTCTGTTGGTTTTATTTGTGCAAAATCTTTTAAATTTAATGTAATCAAAGTTGTCCATTTTTCATTTCATAATATTTTCTAATTCTTCTTTGGTTACAAATTCCTCCCTTCTCTAAAGATCTATTAGGTAAATTATCTCCAAGGGCCATCTTGTTTACTTTTCTTCTTAATTTCCTAATAGTATTCTGTCCTCTGCTTTAAAGACCCCTCCTTTGGGAACTATACCTCTGGGGGCTCTGTGTTGATTTCATACCAGAGGGTAGCCTGGGGACATAATAAATAATAGTTCATGACCTAGCCATTGGGATGATCCAGGCTGGACACTGATGAAAGCTATCCTTCAAGCCTGTCCCTTCACTCCTTTGATCCTCCCACTCCAGTACTTGATTTTCACCTCTGGTCTTTAGCTATTTCCATTGAGGCACTTTTGAATCTTAAAATAAGTAGATTCTGGGAGAAGACAGGTCATTATCTCACCCATATGTTTATTCATCCTCTTTAAGGAAGATGTTGAAAGATGATCTCATCCACCCCCTGGTTCTGGGCAGAACTACTATTTCAGACAAATGGAGCATCTCTATTGTTTTTCAGTATTTCTAGAAAAAGTGATTCCTGTAGCATCCCTCAAAAGTTTTTTCTACTGTCTCACATGTCTAGAGATAATTTCTTCCTTTGTCCAACCTAATTCTGTAAGTGAAATCCTTCTATGTATTTTTGTCTTCAGAAATAAAAAAATAAAAAAGCTAAAAACATAAAAACCTGGAAATAGTTAGGGTGGAGTTAATTAAAATAGCTCATATTTCCATAGTACTTAGAAACTTTCTTCATAATGACCCTGTCAGGCAAGTACTGAAAATAGAAATATTTCCATTTTTCAGGTAAGATAACTAGACTTATGAAGTGATTTGTCCATGATCACAAAACTCATCGGTGTCAAAATTGGGATTCAGTCCCAGATCTCTTCAGAATTCTTGCTATTACCCAATACCACTACTTGAGCACTACAAAGGGAGATACTCTCTTCCCAGTAGTTCATAGGGGTCATACAACTTTCATAGCCCCCACCCCCCAGAAGGCAGACATGCAGAGAGCCAGTTACTGGACTATTTCTCCTCAAAGGAAGTGAACACCTGGAGGAAGAAGCTGATTACAAAGGCCTTGGAAGAGTTATTTAGACATATATCCTCCAAGGGAACTGAATATATAGAGTTCCCTTAGTGCTGTCTCCTCCCAAGGATCTGAATGTATAGAATCCCCTAATAAGAGCACAGACATAGAGACAGCTCTCCTTTTGGGAGAGATGGGAGGCAGGGAACTTCCTCAGGGTATTTATTGATTATATAATCCCCAAAGAAAGACCAGATAACTGTTCCAAAAAGGAACCAGTGACACAGAACACTTTTACTGGGGCTGGACACATAGATCTCCCCCCAGCTCATATGAATCTTTGAGAAGGGCTTCCCCCAGACCACTTATAGGAGTCTGGACATATATATTTCTCAGAAGAATGAAACACATAAATCTGACAAAATCTTTCTATGAAACTCAGCCCTAGACTTCTTAATCTTTTCATCACCTTGGCACCTTCCTCTCTCTTTGCCTCCTTACTTATCAAGCTAATAACTTAATTCCCTGGGAGGTAAACAGTTTTGGTTATGATTACGTAGGGCTCTTGGTTCTGATACACAGGACACCATTTGACTCCTCAGAAGGACCTAGGCAGAGCCAAGACTACAGAGGAGTCTCAGACAGTACAGGAAGAAGCCATGGAGATCAACTCATGGGCTAGTCTAGCTAGGAATGCCCATAGAGATCACCTTAACCAATCTCTTTTTTTGACTAATCAATTCATTAACTTTGATTCTGAAACCCAAAGTTGGAGAGGAGAAATGATTCTTAAGACCATTTTGAGAGTGACAGAGTAGGGATCTGAACCCAAATTTACTGATTTATAGATTAGTGATCTTTCCATTATACCCTGCTGTCTCTCACTAAGAATTTCAAAGTTGGAAGGGACCTCCCTGATGTTATCTATTCTAACTTCCTGTGAAATGAATGAATTTCTTCTCTCACATCCTGGATTTCAGTGATTGTCCAAATTGCTAGTCATGATGGGAAATCGGTACCTTGAGAGGCAGCCCATTTAACCTTCAGATGGCTTTAATGATTAGAAAATTCTTATATTGAGTTCAAATCAACCATCCTCTAGTCTTTGGTCCTAATTCTTTCTCCTATAACTAAGCAGAACAATCTAACCATTCAACTTAAAATATATTTATTAAGGGCCTATTATGTATAAGGCCTCTTATTAGATGCTGGAGATATAAAAAGTCTCCAATAAAACAGTTCTTACCTTCAAAGAGTTTATATTAGGATAAGTCTAATTCACTTTCCATGTGACAACTCTTCCAAGACTTGAAGAGTAATATGTCTTCTCTACTTCTTTCTTACTCCAATTAAATCATAGGAGTTAAGGGATCTCAGCATCATCTAGCCTAACCCAGGCAGGAAGCAATCCCTATCCTAACAGCCACTAGCTGATTGTTCAAGCTGTGGAATCCATTTCTTCTCTAGGCAGCCCATTTCACTTTTGGATAGATCTAATTTTGGGGACTTTTACCCTCATTGAGCCTTAATTTGCCTCTTTAAAACAACTCATTCTCCTGATTCTGTCCTCTTGGACAAAATAGAATAATTGGATTCTTTCTCCACATGATAACCCTGTCAGCACTTGATTATAACTACAGTTTTCCCCTCATGATGCTTCTTTTCTCCAGGCTAAGTTTCCTTATCTCCTTTAACTTATTCTGATACAGATTTTGAGTTCTTTGACTAACTTTATCACTTTTTTTTTTTTAAGAGAGACTCCAGATTCTCGTGTATTAGGAAATAGTTCAGTATCTCATATATCAGTAAGTCCTCAGAATCTCCCCGCTCTTTCTATGCTGTTAGTCTCCTATCTCTTGCTTCTTCTCTCCACATTCAGGTTGTTGGGTGAGGGAAGAACAAAAGTGTATTGTGAGTGGTGATATGGACCTTTCTTTTGGGGACTTTTCAGTCTGACAAGAGAGAGGAGACATACAGCAACACAAAGACAGAGATAAGAGCAATTGAACCACAGAACAGTGGAAAAGATTTAATCTCAGACAGGGAAGGAAGTTACTTTTTTAGAGAGGACAGATTTAAACAGAGACTGGCTAAGCTTCCTATTAATTTTTGTTTAAATTTTTAAATGTGCAAAAATCTATTTTCATTTCCTCCTTCCCACACTGAAAAATAACGAGCAAAAACCTTCTAACAAATAAAGTATTTAACTGATGGAGAGCACTTGCTATTCATCTCTAAAGAGAATCTCTAGAATAATAGGCTTGTTACAGCCAGAAGAAATTCAATTACACACAAAGAAGAATTTCCCCATTGTAATGGGGGTGGAACTGGAGAATGGGATCTCAGTTCAGGTGCAGAAGAGCCTTTCTTTTAGTCCTAATTTTGAAATTTTGTCTGACTCTAATGCTTTGCCTTCAGGTGAAAAATGGAGTCATTACAAGCTAACACTCCTATCAGATCCTAGAACCAAGATTAATGGTGTCTAGCTAGTTCCAAGTTCTGAATCATAGTCTTTGGGGACTGTAAATGACCTCAAGGGGTCATAGTCAATCCTCTGCTTGTGGTTTGTGTCCAGACACAGCCTCCAATCTCTTTCATTTGGGTAATTCTTCTAGGAAGGACATTTCTCAACTCAGGAGTCCATAACTTGGGGTCCACAAATTCCAAGATACACATAGTTTTCAGGGGAAGCTCATACCTTTATTTTCATTAATCTCTAATTGAAATTAAGCATTTCTTTCAATTGTAAAATAAAAATAAACATCTGAGGAGGGGCTCAAGGTTTTATCAGACTGCCAGAAGATTCTATTATCCAAAAAAGATTAAGAATTTGGCCTATCTCTGGAAGTGTTACAGAAGCCATTTTTACCTAGGACAACCTTTTCTTTCTTTTACCATTTCTCTCCTTCTCTTCCTTTTTTTTCCCCTTTATCAGCAATTTTCCCTTCTTCTGTCCCAGGTAGTCATGATGTCTTTGACCAGTTGTCAAAGGAACCATGCAAGGAGGATGAAGGTAAGAATTTTGGTCAGTATCTGTAGTCAGTGGAAGGTAAGAAGGGCATTTAATCTAAATTTAATCTAAATAAATGGTTCCCAATACTACTCATTCCACTTCTGACCCAAAATTGGCCCCAACATCAACCCAACCTACAAAACCACTGAGGGGGTGAGACGATCTGGGAGCCTACTATAGAGATCCAGGATTTGATACCCCTGGTAATTGGAGGGCAACATGAATAGATAACCCCCAAATTATAATAATGCAACATGTAAGCAAAGTAATTTTTGTGTTCTGGGTCATTTTACGAGGGAATCAAATCATCAGAGGCTGGACGGAAGAGACAAAAATCTGTGAGGTGGAGTGACAGATAATTTATAAAGTAATCCAGAGTGACCTGAAGGATATTCTGACCCATAAATTAAGCTGACTTCATTGTCTCCTATCCCAACCATCTAGACTATATAAGAGGAGAGTCTATTGAGGTAGACCAGCTGAGCTGTACTTCTTGGTCCCACCTCTTTGTCTCCAACTGCTGCCATCTTTGCCTGGCTACCATGAGTCGCCAGTTCAATCACTACCCTAGTGGGGACCGCATTGGCTTCAGTGGTTGCTCAGCTATCATTTCAAGTCGGCTTAGCAGCAGTTCAACCTCTTTCCGAGGTGGGGTTAAAGGAGTAGGGGCAGCAGCCTTTGGCAGCAAAAGTCTTTATAGCCTATGTGGCAATCGTCGCATTTCCATCAGTGCTACGACAGGGGCATCCCGGACTGGGAGCTATGCCCTTGGACACGGGGCTGGCTTTGGGGGAGGCAGGGTGAGTGGGTTTGTGGGAACAATATTTGGAAATGCTGGGCTTGGACCTGTGTGTCCGTCAGTGTGTCCTCCCGGAGGCATTCCCCAGGTGACTATCAACAAAAGCCTCCTTGCCCCACTCAATGTGGAGTTGGATCCTGAGATTCAGAAAGTCAGGACCCAGGAACGTGAGCAGATCAAGGCACTCAACAACAAGTTTGCTTCTTTCATCGACAAGGTAGGTTGAGCTGACTTCTGTGCATTGTCTTGAAAATCCTTTCCCTCTTTTTTAGTCAGAGTCCCATCTTGAGTACTAGTGGGCATTTGTGGGACATTCAGATAGAATAGATAGATAAAGGAGTAGCCTCTATTTCTTCTCTTGAGGAGCTTTTAATCTAATGAGAGACTAGAAGATTTAGAATTTGAAGGGATTCTAGACATCTTTTAGCTCAGCTTCCTCATTTTACAGATGAGGAGATGGAGATTAAAAAAATTAAAAAGGGAAGTGACATATACATACTTTGATATAGTTAAGTAGCAGAGCTTAATAAGTAAATACTTACTAAGCACCTACTATGTGCTAAGTACTGTGCTAAGGATTGGAGAAATAAAGAAAAATAAAAGACAGCTCTTCAGGAACTATAGTCTAAGGCAATATGCAAATAACTGTACAAATGAACTGTATAAATGGTAAATTGGAGATAAACAATAGAATCTAGTGGTTCTCAAACTTTTTCATTTTAGGATCCCTGTCCCACATGCAAAAAGCTTTTGTTTGTGTGTGTTTATCTACTAAAATTTAAATTTAAATCTATTAAATCTATTAAAATATGAAAAATTGCTTAAAGAGTTTCAGGATTTCCAGGGATCCTTGGACCATACTTTGAGAACTGTTGCTTTAAATGATGTCCAGTGCTAATATGGAAATGTTTTACATGGTTATACATGTATCATTTATATCTGATTGCTTACCATCTCAGGAAGCAGTGAGGGGTGAGAGTGAAGAAAGAAGAGAATTTGGAACTCAAAACTGTAAAAAAATGTTAAAAATTATTTTAGTATATAATTGATGAAAAATAAAATACATTAAATAACTGGGAAAAATCAAATTCTGTTAAAAAAGAAAGATGTCCAATGTATCACAGGGCTCACAAAATAGTGAAAGCAGCTACACATAGCTATAGAAATCAGAACTAGAGAAGAATTTGGTAGGGACATTGAAGCATCATGAAGGAATCAATCTAGTTTAGTTTCTTAGTGGTGGTGAGGAAGATAGGAAGTATGGTGCAATGTTTCTTTGGATTGAAAGACAAGCCTGGGAAGGGAGACAAGCCCATGTGAAGTCTCCAAATGGGAAAAAGAAATTTTGTGAAGAAAACAGAAGACAGATTTTTTTTGTCTGGAGACTGAATTGTGAAGTCACAAAGAAATTGTGGAATGAAATAGAAGAAGGGAGAGTTCATGGAAAGGAAGGACTAAAGAGCCAGGGAAAAGAATGAGAAAATAACCCATATAATTAATCTCCTTGAAGATAGTGATTGAATTTTTATATCCTCTTTATTTTTCTATCCTTTTCTATCCCTTTTAAACAATGTATTCAAAACAATATTTTTGATGAATAAGTATTTTTCCCTTCTCCCATCTCCTATCCTCCCCACTGAGGAAAAAAGGAAGACAAATCCATGGTAACAAATATAGAAAAATTCCTACATTGCCCATATCCAACACTGTCTAATTCTACATCTTGAGTCCATCATCTCTGTCAGGGAGCAGATAGCATGTTTCCCCACTTACCTCCATATAGAAATCATTATATTTCATCTATTTTCTTCAGGTTTACCGCCTGATTTCTTTTGGATCAGTTTTTGCCTTCTTGGTTATCTCAACACTTATAGCTAGTCTCTACTTAGCAATGGCCATGGTCACTTGACTCTGATTTTTAGTTTTCTACTTTAGAAGAAGTGAAAGAATTATAGTGTCATTATAGTATTTACAGAGCTAGAAAGTACATCAGAAAGCATCTAACCCAAGTTTGGAGTTCTAATTGTTTAATGCATGGGGTTCTAGGTGCGTTTTCTGGAGCAACAAAATCAGGTGTTGGAGACTAAGTGGAACCTACTGCAGCAGCTGGACCTGAGCAACTGCAAGAGGAATCTAGAACCTATTTATGAAGGCTATATCAGCAAACTTCGGAGACAGCTGGAGACACTGTCAGGAGATAGGGTTAGACTGGACTCTGAGCTTAGGAACATGCAGGATTTGGTGGAGGACTTCAAGAAGAGGTAAGAATAGCAAGTTGTACGTAGCTGATTTGTTATTTCATGTGTAATCATCTTTAAAATTTTATTGTGTTATGAAGATGATTACACATCTTTTTTTCTTTTTGGTTATTGTTCTGAGAAATGATATTGTTCATTACTAACACAAAGCTGGTGGTAGAATAGGGCTAAATATGGAACCTGACAATTTTCTGGTTAATTGTGCATTAGAACTTCTTGGATAGTTCCATCATGTGACTTCCTACAATTTTTGAATTAAGATCAAAATTCATTCCTGGCAGAAATCTTTTTTGGACAAATTCACTATTTATAGTATAGTGGATAGAGAGTCGCAGGTGAAAGCCAGGTTGATGGGCTTACATTGTGTTTCTGACACAGGAGCTGTGTGCCTGGTCCTGGGCAAGCCACTTAATCCACACGATTCTCAAAGACCACAAGGTGTGGATCAACTTATTTTGGCAGAGGGAGTCTTCTCACAGAGGAGATCTCCATACCAATGAAATCAAAAGTTCTGTCCCTCCCATTCATAAGCACTTGTCTGTACTTTTAGTTCCCACCATTGGTGTGGAAAATTGTGAGGTGTTTTAATTTGAAAGTGGGCTGTTTGTCTCATTAAGCTTAACTAGTAATCAGAAGACTGGTTTTTAGGATGCCTGCCCTTAGGCATAGCTTCCAAGGCCCAGAACTTTTAGAAATCAGAGACTTCTGAGTTTACAGTCAGTAAAAGAGAACCTCTTCCATTCAGTGCCATCTTGTACTTTCCCATTTGATTGATTTCTAAGTGCATGGCTAGCTTTTTCCAAGAAACTGGATATAGAAAGAAAGGGAGGAAGGAATTTAGGGAGAACAGATTTTATTGTTTGTATAGTTGGTTTTGATGGGCGAATGGGGGAAATGGGGCACATACCAAAGACTTAAAATTGATTAGAAACAATATATAAAACCACACAAAGGGACAGAGGGCAAGCTAATCACTTCAGTGGGGAGGGGATGTGGAGGAAGGAAAGCAATCAGAGTCAAGAGTAGTTAGTTTTGAAGTGGGATATATTTTAGTAATTAATTTAGAAACTGAAGCTAAAGCTTAAATACTATGGCCATCAAATGAGTAGACAAGATTCACTGGAAACGACTCTGATATTGGGGAAGACAAGGTAAAAGGAGAAGGGAATGGCAAAGAATGAGATAGAGACAGCATCATGGAAACAACAAACATAAGCTTGGACAGATTTTGGGAAATTGTGGAGGATAGAAGAACCTGGTGTGTCATGGTCCATGGTGTCATGAAGAATCAGGAAGAAAGTTTTGCATTATGAAGTCAGGAGAGACCTGGATTTGTGTGCCACTTGTTCCATTTACTAGTTGTAATCTTGAGCAAGTCACTTTATTTGTCTCTCAGTTTCCTTATCTCTAAAATGGGGATGGTAATATCTGTCTTGTATACTTCAGAGGGTTGGTATTCAATTATTAAATGACATATGGTGACATAAATTTTTTTACATTAACTATTATATAAATGTGGTCATTTTGCACAAAGTTTGGAAGGAGAGGAACTTTCATTAAAGAAGACTACCTATGGGTCACAGAAGTGAAGCCTACTTCATCCTCACTGGACAAGAACCCCAAAGTTGTTAAAGTGTAGAGCCTCTCTTCCTGCCTTTCTTTATTTTCTCATGAATCTCATTTGCAGTGCCTTCTCTTTCTTCCCATGTAGATATGAGGTGGAGATCAATAAACGAACAGCTGCTGAGAATGAATTTGTGGTGCTCAAGAAGGTGAGACAGTGACTGCTGGGATGTAAGAAGGGAAACAAAGTGAGAGTAGTCCTGGGTGGACCAAGGGGCTCATTGACCACTGGCTTTTTCACTTCATGCACCCAATAAAGTTGGGGGGTTCTGTGGGAGGAGATAGCAGTTTTAAGGTTTCAGAAGCTCTTTGCCCATATTATTTCACTCGATCCTCACAACAACTTTGGAAAGAAAAAGATATTATTATCCTCATTTTACAGAAGAGGAAATAGTTTAAGAAAGCATAAGTCACTTGCCAAGGGTCATATAGTTAGTGAGCAGCTGAGGAAGGATCTGGGTCACTGATTGAAATTTTGGGCAATTCTTAAGTCCATTGCTCCCAAGTATTTTGTCTTAAGTCATCTGAAGAAGCATTTATTAATTATGTGTCAAACTTCATGCTAAATTCTGGTAATACAAATATAAGTAGAAAGATGATCCTTCCCTCAAAAGAGGCAGAAATAAGAGATTTTAGAGGTAGACATCCTTGACGTGTGATGTTGAAATCATGGCTCCAATAGGATTCCTCCCTTTGCATCCTCCCAGTTGAATCAGGGACAATGGGGTAAACATGAAGGAAGAGATTACATGTCTCTGGGATTTTGTTTCCACAGGATGTAGATGCAGCTTACATGAACAAAATAGAGCTCCAAGCCAAGGTGGATGCCGTAACTGATGAGATCAAATTCCTTAAGTGCCTGTATGAAGGGGTAAGCATCCTAATCCATTTTCTCTCTCACATAAGTAAAACATGCAGACCAGTGGCTCCATCGATGTCACATGTCTCCTTGCCCAAGATCTAGAGGATTGATGTTATGTGAGGTGGCCAGGAAGCAGATGCCATGCTAAGGGGGTTAGTTGGAAAGAGTAAGGAAGAAAGTGGACTAGTAAGGATAGTTATTTATTTGCAAAGTTTTTGTTAAGAATGAAAATTCACCTCAACAACAGAAATATTAAGAATACTTCCAGATATACTGGAGAGAATACAGTTCTAGGGAGATAAGAAGTGAATGACAAATGTTTTCTCAGAACAGGACATTTGGACAAAGGAGTTTTGAAAAATTAGTACTGAAAGCGCCTTTGGAAATAATTTAAGTTTAAAAAAATAATTAGGAATTTATTATGTATCTGGCACTGTGGTTAGTATTGGGAGTATAAAGAAAATTTTAAAAATAGTCCTTGTCCAGTGCAGTTTTGCAGATAAGAAAACTAAGTTTTTTTAAGAAACAGTGACTCTCAATCACAATAATTAGTGGCAGAACTGAGAACAAACCTCAGGTCTTCTGACTCTTGTCCTAGTCTTGGATCATTACAGTGAGACTGAGGAATATTGTTGGAGTCAGCTTGAACTGGCTCTCAAGAGCTGATGGTTAAATTTTCACCCTGAAAACTTAGAACAAGCAAAGGCTACAAATCAGGACTTAAATGATTGCTTTGTGGATTGTCTAGTCTTAAGAAAATGGTAGACAGCAGGATAATTTCAGAGAGGCCTGGAGAGACTCAAATGAACTGATGCTAAGTGAAATGAGCAGAACCAGGGATTTATTATACACTTCAACAACAGCACTATATGATGATCAATTCTGATGGACGTGTCTCTCTTCAACAATGAGATGAACCAAATCAGTTCCAACTGTTCAGTAATGAAGAAAATCAGCTACACCCAGAGAGAGAACTAGGGAAATGAGTGTGGACCACAACATAGCATTTCCATTCTTTCTGCTATTGTTTGCTTGCATTTTTTGTTTTCCTTCTCAGATTTTTTTTACCTTCTTTCTAGATCCAATCCTTCTTGAGCAGCAAGATAACTGTATAAATATGTATACATATGTTGTATTTAACATATTCTTTAACATACTTAACATGTATTGGACTATCTGCCATCTAGAGGGGATGGGGGGAAGGAGGGGAAAAGTTGGAACAGAAGGTTTTGCAAGGCTCAGTGTTGAAAAATTACAAGACATGTATATGTCTTGTAAATAAAAAGCTATAACAAGAAAAAGAAAGCAGTAGAGAAAATGCTAATGATGCAAGCTTAACTTAAAAGTTATTGTAAATACATTCTTTTTCTAGAAAGCTAATTATTAAATATTTCCTAGAACACTCTTAATATTTGCATTATTCAAGACATTTGCATTAAGGGTACATTGAGAGGTTATTTAGGAAAAGAAAGATATTCTTAAATTCATTGTTGCCTATCCATTATTTAGGAGATTGCCCAGATCCAGTCCCATATAAGTGACACATCTGTCATCCTCTCCATGGACAATAATCGAGACCTGGATCTGGACAGCATCATTGATGAGATCAAAACCCAGTATGAGGAGACTGCCATGAGAAGCAAGACTGAGGCTGAGGCCCTTTATCAGAGCAAGGTGGGGGATTGCAAAGATTTTCTCACTAATCATTTCATGTGATCCTTAGACAAACCTTCTGAGACAGGTATTATTCTCATTTCATAAATGAGGAAATTGAAGATCAGAGAGATTAGATGACTTGCCTGAAGCTAGTATACAATGAAGCTAGACTCAGACCCAGGTCTTGTTTTTTCCACTCCACTATGATGTTGGAGTGGGCCACAGCTACTTAACCTGATTCTCTTATTAGATGATATTTCTCTTACAGACATGGTGGACTCAGATGGAATTTTTAGTACTGGGTTTGTAGTACTGGGGTGAGGGATGTTGAAAGGAGGGAGAAGAAGAGAACCAGGTGGGATTTTTTTTATGGCAGAGGAGTGTGGGTCTAAAGGATTCTGATTATGTGAGCATCTTTTCCTGTGTGCCTGTGAATGAAACAGGTTTGTGTTTCCCTGTCTTGTATTTATCTTTATGTAAAGGCTTGGGCTTTGGACTGGCTTGTAAGTTGACTGAGTTCTTTGGTACAGAGAACACCAAATTGCTGAGAAATGATGACTCTTTGTTAAGGTCAGTAAGAGCCATGCTTGTGACAGTACTCCATGGTCCTTCCTCATTCTTGTGGACATATCTGGTCATGCACTCTTAAAATTACTATCTTTGAGACCCTAACATTATGTTTGTTTCAATATTGTCCGAGCATATGAGACAGAATTGTCTGATTTAATCAGTTTACACCTTGTGAATAAATCTTCCCTGTTCCTTGTCCTTGCTGCTTATCCTCAGATCCAGGAACTACAAGTCACAGCTGGACGGCAAGGTGATGACCTTAAACTTACCAAAGCTGAGATCTCAGAACTCAATCGACTGATCCAGAGACTTCGTTCAGAGATTGGGAGCGTGAAGAAACAGGTGAAAAAATATGATTTATTATCATAAATCAACCAGTGAGTATTTGCTGAATATTTATTATGTGTTCAGCATAACCCAAGATCTTATAAAGAATAAATAACTCCTGCCTTCAAGAAATTTGCAGTCCAGTTGGAGAGACTAGCTTATTTGATGACTAATTTAAGACAGTATATAATTAACTGCTAAGCCATATGGCGTGATAAATGTAGTAGGAGTCTGGGGAGAAGGGAGATCAAAGGTTCTCATAGAACTTCATGATAAATTGAGCCTTAAAGGATTGAAGGGTTTTCCAGACAAGTGGAACAATATGAGTAAAAGCAGAAACATGGGAAAGGTAAAGAGATGGATTTGAATTGTCAAATGGTGTTAAATTCATAGGGGATGGAGGGAGTTGGACTAGATGGTTTCAGGAGTCCTTTCTAGATTTTCATGCATGATCTTATGGTATGAACTGGCATGGAGGCCACCCTACACTTTGCTATCTGGTGACCAGTGACAACACTTGCATGTCTTCATGAATTTGGAGATTTGGTTTTATTAGATTATTGGAGATTTGGCTCACACTTGGATTATTGTATAGGATAAATTTGGGGCTGAGGTGAGTGGGTGTGAGGGAGTGGAAAGTGATGGTCAGGGAAGGGAGTTTCAACCCAGATTTCCTATGACTCAGAAACACAAGGATTATGAGTGGAGTCATGGGACAGTAGACAGACATCTTCTCCATATAGCAATAATAATGTTAATGTTATTAGCAGTTCCCTAGCAGACGGTAGAAAGATGGAGATTGAGGGGGGAAGGGAAAGGGATATTATACAGTAGTAGGGCATGTGGCTAATCCCTGGTCCTGAGGTAAAGCAAGATGTGAGAGTGTCCTCAGGACTGGAAGGGTTATTAGAGGGATGAAGAAAGTATGAAGTTCTAGGGTTTACTCCAGTGTTGAGTAGATTCTTTTTCCCATGGTGGGAGACTCTAAAAGCTCAGAAGTGTATGATATGGGAAAATCTCTTCACTTTCTTAGAAATCACTTTCCTCATTGATAAAATGAGACTTCTGGATCAGATGACTTCTAAGGTGCCTTTCAATTCTAAAGCTACTCTCTTGTAACATCAAAACTTTGTAGTTTGAGAACCTAAGGCCTTTGCTCCACAGTGCGCCAATCTGGAAACAGCTATCGCAGATGCTGAGCAGCGGGGTGATTGCTCCCTGAAAGATGCCAGAGCCAAGCTGGATGAACTGGAGAGTGCCTTACACTGTGCCAAGGAGGAGCTGGCCCGCCTATTGAGGGACTATCAAGAGCTGATGAGCGTCAAGCTGGCTTTGGACATGGAGATCGCCACCTACAGGAAGTTACTGGAGGGCGAGGAGTGCAGGTGAGGAGAGCGGGAGAGCAATGTTGTACAAGCTAGCATTATCAGGGCAATAAAACAGGTATTTATAAACAAATCAGCAGACATTTTAAAGTGTCTATTTGCTGGGTACTGGGCTAGGGGCTGGATATCCAAATATAAAAGCAAAATGTCAAGAAACTGACATTCTCTATAAAATAGACAACATGTGCACACATAATTGTGAAATATAATTGGGGAGGGGAAGAAGGAAGACATTGTAGGCATAAGGGAAAGCCTAGATAAAAGCTTGGAGAAAGCAGATGAAATGTATGTGATAAACAGTGAGGAGGCCATACTACACAATGAGGGAAAATATATAACAAGTCTGGAAAGACAGATTGCAGGATCTATTAAATGTCAATCAATTAATCAATAAACATTTAACTGAGAATAAAAAAGAGGCAACAAAATAGTTCTTTGCCCCGAGGAGCTTACATTCTGTCAGAGAAAACATATACACAGATAAATGTGAAATACATAAAAATGAAATACAAAGTAATTTGGGGGTGTGAGAGATCAGCAATGACCTTGTATAGAAAGTGGCACTGAAACTGAGCCTTGAATGGAGCTTTGAGTTTAAGCATTGGATATTATAGATAGAAAGCTCTTTAGGGCTCATCTAGTGCAATTTTCTCATTTTCCAGAAAGGGAAACTGAGACAACCAAATGACTTGAGAAAGTGGCAAAGAGCCAATCCTAGAGCTCCAGCCTCCCAACTCCAAGTTTAGAATTTTCCCTTACTACACCACACAACTATACTACAAACACTTTATACTGAAGAATGATGAAGGGGGATAGGATGAGGTGGGAATTTTCATAGTTTTAGAGTTGGAAGGAAATCAAACTGTTTTCATTTTACAGATAGAGACAGAAAATGAGAGAGCCTAATTGACTGCAATAGAACTGAGCAGTAGAATTGTGAATCTGAATTCAGGTCTTCTGAATTCTAGCCCAGTTTTCTTTCCCAGAGTACCAAACTAATCCCTAATGCCACATTATGCTCCATTATGGAGGATATTGTGACAGAGGAAATATCAACTGAAGATTTATTTATTTATTTTTTCCTGAGGCTGGGGTTAAGTGACTTGCCCAGGGTCACACAGCTAGGAAGTGTTAAGTGTCTGAGACCAGATTTGAACTTGGGTCCTCCTGAATTCAAGGCTGGTGCTCTATCCACTGCGCCACCTAGCTGCCCCTCAACTGAAGATTTAAACTGAAATGGGAATAGTTTATAGAAATTGTCTTAATGTTCCTTCCCTGCAATTGGATAATTAAGAATAAAATGCACTGAGCTAGGTAGAATAACTATCACAATCACTTTATGGTTTATGTTTTCCCCTCTGCAGGATGTCTGGTGAATATCCCAATTCTGTGAGCATCTGTAAGTATATCCATACCTTGGCTCTTTTCTTGGTAGCTTTCCTTTATATAGGATAGGGATTAGTCATTTCTGGGGCAAGTCAAGGGAACAGGATAACTGCAGAAGAGATGCAGGCAAAAGCACAAAAGCAATGGAGACCACTCTGGGGTTTGGGTGGTGATCAAGGGAAAACAATGGAAGAGAGAATGTTAAAACGCTAGAATGGCAGAACCTCAGAGTTGTAAGGGACCTCAGAGGGATATAGTTCAATCACTACCCCTCAAAAAAATCCTTTTACAGCTTCAAATGGACCACATATTATCAGAGCTGGAAGGGACCTTTAGAAAAAGGCTATTGAATGCAGCCTTCTGATTTTGTGGAGTAGAAAACCTGGGACCAGAGAGGGATGGTACATTTTCTAATGCCAGTGAGTGACAAAGCCAGACTCACATTTCAGAACTTTTCTATTATATTATTTTCCTCCTTCACTTCCTCTTTCCCTCCTTTTCTTCCTTTTTCCCTCCCTCCCCCTCATCCCTCCTCCCTCCCTTCCTTTCTTCCCTACCTTCTTCCCTCTCTTCTTCCCTCCTATCTTCCTTTCCTTCCTTCCTCCCTCCCTTCCTTCCTTCCTTCTTCCCTTCCTCTCTCTTTCCTTCCTTCCTTCCTTCCTTCTTTCCTTCCTTCCTTCCTTCCTTCCTTCCTTCCTTCCTTCCTTCCTTCCTTCCTTCCTTCCTTCCTTCCTTCCTTCCTTCCTTCCTTCCTTCCCTCCTTCCTTCCTTCTTTCCTCCCTCTCGTCTTCCTTTCTTTCCTGCAAGTTCTTTATTCTTTGTTTTTCATCTAAAAGTCTGGACTTTTAAAAATGTACAAGTATTTTCATATGCTTATCTGGACAGACTTATACCTGAAACTGAATCTCTTCTATACAGTTTGTGTTTCTTTTCAAGCATAACATATTTTCTTTCATATTTAAAGCTGTTCTATTTGTGATTTCTTCTAGCCTTTTTCTGTTCTTTTCTGGCCTTTCAAAAACATTTTAATTGTATTTTCTTTATCTTCTTTTAAAAATAAACAAACAAAACTATTCAGGGTCTCCCTTTCTTTCCTCTTTCCACTTTATCATTACCTGAAAAAAAAACCAAAACCAAAACACCTTTATATAAAATATGCATAGTCCAGCAAATCAAATGCTCACATCGGCCATGTTTGGAAATCTCTATCATATTCTGCATCTTGAGTCCATCACTTGTATGGCAGAAAATGGGTAGTGTGCCCTCACCCTCTATTCTTTGAAATCATGATGGATCATTTCATCAATCAAAGATCTCCACAACATTATTACTGTTGTATGTATTGTTCTCCTAGTTCTGTTTTCTTTGTCCGGTATCAATTTAATATGTGTGTGATTTCACAGCGGTCATCAGCAGCACCAACACTGGACCAGGAGGCACGGGCTTCAGTGTGGGCTTTGGAACCTCGAGCACTTACAGCTATAAGCCAGGAACTACTGACATCAAAACCAAGGGCAACTGTGGAAGTGACTACAAAGAGCCGATGACCAAGGGTGGCAGCTCTCCAGCCAAAAAGGGCTCCAGATAAGGGCTGAGCAGTCTAGTGTCCTAGTTCAGAATATGTGCAAGGAATCTTTGGGCCCCTGCTGCTACCCAGCAACCCCCTGTTTGGCTCCCAAGTCAGGAAGTTCTCTTTGCTCTCAAAAGGCCTGATTGGTTCCCTCTCTTGACATTGTCTGTATCTTCTTGGAGGGGGATCCAGTCCAGCCTGGCCATAGACTCTGATTACTACTGCTCCTCTGTGGGCTACCTTCACAGGGCCACAAACTCAAGAATGGCTGGCATCTCTATGTAACATTAATGCTTGCAAAGTGCTTTATAGACATTTTTTTTTGTCTTCAGCCTCACAACAGTACTGTGGAATATTATGGATACTCTCATCCTTACTCTATATGAAGAAACTGAGGCTCAGAGAAGTAATTTGATCCTCCTGTGAAGTAGGTGATATTATCCCTCCCCCCATTTTACAGATGAGGAAACTAATATCCAGGATGGTTAAATGACTTGCTCCCCCAGGATTATGCAACTGGTATTTTTACTCAGATCATCTAGACTCCAATCCAGCAGTCTATTTATTATGCCCCACCTAACTGCCTACACATTATGGTCATACAACTAGATGGCAAGGGCACGCCCCAAACCATGTTTAATATCCCATTCATTCTACTTTGCTGCCTCTCAAAGTACAAAGGATTTACATTTTCTGGATGCTGCTTAGCCACTCCAGTTATTGTAGTGTATTGATACCTCAGCTCCCAGCCCCAATCTCTATATACATAGAATTGCCAGTTTTAGATAGCCAAAGAGAACTCTTGCCATGGGCTGTCCATATGCTTGTCCTGATGCTGTGTCTGTTGTCTAACTATGGTTGATCATTGTCAGTTTTCTGCTGCCTCCCAAATAAATGTTATATGCTATTTTGTTGCTTGAAATGATATCTGTTGCTCAAAATACTCCAAGGAAAGAATTTCCCAGTGGCCACCATGTCAACAGTTCCAATGAAATGCTCCAAGCTTAGTCTGGTATTTGCCTTCCTGTGGTCCCTACGATCTGCTTCTGGATAGGACACCACTGTCACCTCTCTCAATTTCTCTTGAGATTAAGACTTGAGATTTCTGTGATATGGAATGTCCCTCCACAGTGCAGATTACTGTCCCTGTCTGCCATGGTAGACAGTCTTTGTGAGTTTTGACAACGAAAAATTTTGTCACCTCATGGATATCCTGTAGCAGATGCTTTCCATACTTAGGTAAGGTGAGGCTTGGAAAACACACACACACACACACACACACACACACACACACACACACACACACACACACACATACACACACCCTATATTCAAAACTTTTTCAGGTTCCCAAGACAACCTCCCATATAGAATTCTCTATAAATTAGTATTATCTGATTAGGAATTGAGAGGGGTCTAAGGCAGAGAGATTATAGTTCTACTCATTCTCCTAACCACCATTGTCCTGTAAGAATTGGGATGAAATAGGCAGTCCATTATGGATACTTGTATTCAAAACTTAGTAAGATTGTGTTCCCTCTGTAATAGCTAGTCTTTATTTCCCCATAAAGGATGAAAAGTTCACAATAGCTTCATGTGGTAGTTTTGGCGACCCCTTTCCATTTCTTTCCCCCAAACACTCTCTTCTTACTATTCCTATGTGTCCAAACGAACTTTGGTCGGCTGGACCAAAACTGCCTCTTGAAGCCCTTCTGAGAGCATACCTGCCCTTCTGTCTTTCTTCTCTGTACTAGGCAGCATCTCTGAGCTGCTGGGTGTCAGTCTTCCTTTTATATTACTGCTACTAGTACTTGACTCAGATTGGCTGTTCCCTCTGTGCATCAGGATAGAAGATGCATTTTCCCAAAAGACTTTCCTAAGAATTAAAGGAAATGAGACAACTCAAAAACAAATAGATTAAATACTCAATTGTTTATACACACACACACTTATATATCATATATCATATTATAACATATATATATTATATACAATTATATAGTATATATATTTACATATAAAGATTGGAGGTCATATCTTGATATATTCCTAAACTGGCCTAAAACATTTGCCTGGTATTCTGGATTAACTATCTGGTATGGAAAATTTTCCAGTAATTACAGCTCTTTCAGTGGAAAGGCTGGTTTGTGAGGTAGTGAGCCCTCTGTCACCAGAAGGATTCGGACACAGGGCAGATAAATATATGTCATTTACAAAGCACTTGCAAGTTTGCAAAGCACTTCACAGGTGATTTTCTCATTTGATTCTTACAAACTCGAAGTAGGGAATATTATTATTCCCATTTTACAGATGAGGAAACTGCAGCTGAGGGAGGTTAAATGACATGCCTCCCTAGGGTTACTGAGGCAGAATTTATACTCAGATCATTCTGAACACAAATACAGCATAGCACCCTATACCAACTATGTCACCCAACTGCCTATGTGGGTGCAAATCCATGCATACATATGCACAATACCTGGCACAAATATTCATTTAATAAATGCTGTTAACTCTGACATGTATAAATAATAGTAAATTAATACAAAATAAATGAGAAAGAACAGATAGTGTAGAATCAGAGGCCTTCTATTTAACATGCTTAATGCTTGTAGGGATGTAGTAGAAGAAAATTCCTACAGTGGTTAGGAGTTTACAGTGGGTGACACCTCAGTTCCCATTTAACCCTGGGATTCTTCATAAAATGTAGTGTGCTATATAAAAGGCTCAGAATCAGAAGACTGCCTGATTGTTGACTCTAGGCAAGTCACTTAAATTTTCTCATCTCCAAAATAGGAATCATGTTTCAATTTTTTAAAAAGCACTTACTGTGTATAATACAGTGGGAGAGATGCAGGGAAATGTAAAGATCAAATCCTTGCCTTCTTTCAGAGCTGTTGTGAAGGAATCACCTCAGTGCTGCGATTGTGGAATATGTACTGCTATTATATAAATACAAGTCAGTATTTTTAATCTGTCTTTTCAGCTCTTTACTGGGCTAACATTGCCCTCTATGATCTTTCCCTGGTATTGCAATTACACCTGGGCGTTTAGTAAGCAAGTCTAGGGATAGTTAAATAAGGGAGGCAGAAACTTGAGACTCCTGCCCGAACCTGCTAAATGTCTGGGACTCTTTCGCCAAGAGTCTCTGCTTATCACTGGCATGCCAGCTGGCATTGAGCAAGTATTTTCTCAGGCCTTCCCTTTTCTTCATCTCTGGGCCACTCTGGACCCTGTTTTGATCATCCATTACCTGTTTTTATCCTTTAGGGATCTAAATCCCACTTGGCTGCTCTCCTTGCCTCTGACCTTCTAAGGCCATAGATTTCTCACAATTGGCTTAGAGATCATTTAATCGCACCTCTTCATTTTTTAAATGAGGACTCTGAGATTCAGAGAGGAAATTTGATTTGTGTAAAATACAGGAAGTAGCAAGGATCAGAATTGAACCCATGGGGTTCGACCAGATTCAGTGATTTTTTCCACTGTGCCATGGTGATCTTATAAGTCAGCAATGGCTGTTGAAGAGAAGTAAAACTATATCCACTCTTTCTTAGATCTCTTTTCATTACTCAGAAAAGAATCTCTGGTTTATGGAAAGGAATTATAATGGAAAACTGAGAATTCTGAGACAATTAAGGCTCTTCTGAGAGAAGAGCTGAATCAGGAACATTCATTGAGCACTGGCTCTGTGCAAAAATTATCCTGGACCTTTTGGGGGATGGAATGAGGGATTCCCAAGGGAAAAATCTCATTTTCTGCCCTGCCCTGTCAACTCTCAGGCTGGTAGGAAAGACAAAGCTCCCAGGACCCAGACCCAGAATCCCCCATCAAAATTAATAAGTACTAAGATTGAGTACAACACTGATGTCACACTGATAGAAATGATCCCTGCAGGGTTCAGAGTAACTTAAACAACCACAAATTAACATTTTGTTATATTGTAATGTTATTTATTTTGTTACACATTTCCTAGTTACATTTTGATATAGTTCAGATTACAGTGTTACATTACAGGTGCTGTTTCTAAGAGTTTAATGCCTTTGGTGCAGAGGAAAGGAGAGATCAGCCACAGACAGACACACACACACACACACCCACAGAGTCAGAGAGACAGAGATAGGGACAAAGAGGGATAGAAAGAGAGAGGGAGGAATGGAGGGATAGCGTGTGGGGGGCATTTATATGGAGGTAGTGGTAGGCTAGCTAGATATTCAGTAGATAGAGTGCTGGGCTTTCAAATCCAGGCCTCAGTCACTTACTAGCTCTGTGACCCTGGACAAGTCACTTAATATTGCCACAATTTCCCCCCATCTGTAAAGTGATATGGAGGAGGAAATGGCAAACCATTCTAGCATCCTTGCCAAGAAAACCCCAAATGGCATCACAAAGTTACATATGACTGAAAATGTGTGTGCTGGGTGGGGGGAGAGGATTGGAAGGATTGGATCATCAGGGAAGATTTCCTTGAGAAAAAGAACTTGAAGTTAGGCAAAAGAATTTCTCTTTAGTCTTCAGGCCTTCTACTAAGGCCCAGAGAGGCTGTGGTTTGTCCAATAATCACATGGGGATGCAGGTTTTCTGACTCTGAGAAAAAGAAAGTCAGGAGAGTTTGGGTTTGAAAGTGTTAAGAAATTTTATCAGGTAGAATCCAAGTTTTTTTTTTTTTTTTTTTTTTTTTTTTTTTTTTTGCCAGTTGTTCCCCACCATCACACATCCAGTCAGGTTGCACCTCCCCGTGCCTTCAGTAGTGGCAAATGATGGGGTAAGATGATAAACACTCTCCAATAAGAGTCAGCTCATATCTGCCTCTGGCCAACCCTACTGCCACCCCAGGAATAGGAGTCTGTCTGTAGACCAGGAACATCCTGAACCCAAAGGAGAAATTTTCCTGTAGCTCCCCTCCATGGTGAGTCACCAGTGAGTCATTGTGATCTCAGACGGCCATTTAGAGAAAAAGGGCTACTTTACTACAGTGTCAAGCTTAGGAGTTTGCAAGAGTATAAAGTACACACCAATAGGTAAATTATAGGTACTTGGCTGAGTCACAGATTCTTAAGCCTGGCTTTTTCTGTTACAAAACATGTCACTAGCCCAGTCAGCTAAATGACCGCCTCTGCAGCCAACTCCTCAGCAATTCCAGCACCTGTGTAGCCGGGCTTCAGGTTTGACACCCAGTCCCATATTGAAATTCCACACATTGCAGACCTTTGGACTCAGATAATTGTTCTGTCTTTTTTTATTTTTTTCTTTTTAAGACTTTTTATTTTCAAAGCATATGCATGGATAATTTGACAGCATTGACCCTTGCATAGGCTTGTGTTTCAGATTTTCTCCTCCTTCCCCCCACTCCTTTCCCTAAATTCTGCCTTTTTTTTCTTTCTTTTTCCTTTTGCCTTTTTTCTGTATTCCAGCCTAGGAATCCTTCTACAAGCCCCTCTATTCTGCTTGCTCTATTCAACCTTTCTTAGGCCCTCTTGCTCTCAATGTCATCTTAATTTATTCAATCTCACTTTAATTTACCTAATCTCATGGACCAATGAAACTTCTGCTCTTGTATTGTAAAAATATTAAAATTGTTTTTACATGTAATGAGGAAAAATAAAACATTGTTCAAAAAAAAGGAAAAAAAATAATCCATGCATGATATTGGTGTGCAACAGTCATGAAGAATCAAACATTAACTGAACGACAAAGAGGCTTCAGCAGATCTCCTAGTCTGATCTTGAATTAATTCCCACTTAATATATCTCAGTTCTCTGACATTGTTTCCTCATTTCCAGCCTTAGATTTAACCCTTTCTGAGCAGCTTCTCTGGGGTCAATAGGCTTTGTCCCAGTATTTTCTGACTCTGACTATGATAACTCCCAGGCTGATCAGCATGGTGGCTAGTAAGAATGATGGACTTGGGGATCTGGATTTCCCTTACTGGAGTCATGACCATTAATCACAATTTTTCTGAGTTTCAATTTTTCTCACCTGTAAAATGGAGATAATAATGCACATGTAATCTTCCTTATGGAGCTTTGGGGAGGAAAGTTCATATCTATGTCATTCCTGATCTGTCCCATTCGGTGAGGATTATGTTCAGTTCTGAGATATTGATAAACTGAAGGATATCCAGAGGAGGACAGGGAGAGTAGTGGAGACCATGCCCTATGGGAGTCCCCTGAAAAATTGAGGATGTTTAGGACATTTAGGAAGAGGGGAGAAGAGAAGGGTAGGTAGGCACAAATTTTCTGTTTTCAAGAATTTGAAGTTCATAGAATCCAGCTTCACTTTTCATGGCCTCAGTGAAGCCTCTTCTCCAGTCCCTCATCCCTCCAGCTCCAACATGGCCAGGTTCCTTCTTCATGTTCCTAATTTTCCTAGACTCCCTCTGAGGGGTGTGCGTGCACGCACACACACACACACACACACACACACACACACACACACACACACACTTCCTGAGTACTTTCTGTACTTTCTTCTCTACTTCCTATTTCTCTTCTGCAAAATCCCATATTTCCTTAGCCTCTGCTCCCCTTTCCCTTCCTAACTCTTTTGCATTTTTGTTGCCTTGTTCCTGGTTCCTTTTTACTTCTGGTTCCCATCAGGGTTCAAATAGAGGGAGAATAGTAAGCTTCTCCCACTCCCACATCTGAGTTATGGTGTCACCCTAGGCTAGACTCAATCACCCTTATTACCCCTTAGGGCAAGAAAATTGAGGAGGGGATATTTTCCTTCCTGTTTGGACAGTAAAACATACTCCCCCATGGAAGACAGCATATCATTAGTGTGATGACAACTGCCATAATAATAACCTAGAAAGAAGCTCAACTTGTTTGCTCTGGAGATAGGAAGAGGAAGTGAGAGATCAGCAAACCAAGCATCAAACTCTATAATCCCTGATCACCTGTTCATTTTTTTTGTCTTCATTGTCCTCATCCCTGGTCCAAAAAGAACCATTAGAGGGGGGAGCTATGATCAGTAAGTTCACAAAATCTTCCTGAGCAACTCAAGAAGAATTTGTGGGAGATTATCTATAAATGTGGCTTCCTCAATGGGAATACTGGACAGAGAATTATAAGGGATCTTATTGTTGTTCATTCATTTTAATTGTGTCTGACTCTTTATGATCCCATTTGGGGTTTTCTTGGCAGAGATACATGAAGGGTTTGCCATTTCCTTCTCCAGTTCATTTTACAGATGAAGAAACTGAGGCACACAAAGTTAAGTGATTTGTTCAAGATCACACAGCTAGTAAGAGTCTAAGGCTGATTCAAATTCAGGAACTTGAGTCTTCTTGATTCTAAGTCCAAACCTTTATCCATTGCCTTTAGTTGTCTGCTAGTCTAAACTACTCATTTATTATGGAGGAAGCCACTGAGGCCCAGACAGTCCTACAGGTAGCAAGTGAAGCAAGTGAAGCAAAAAATTGGGATTTGTTCCCAAAGTCCCTGACTTCTCATTGGTTCTCTGGTCACTGAGGACATTCTATCCTATTGAAGAAGATGGTGACTGTCTTCAACAGAAACTCACCTGAGCAGAAAAAGCTTTTGCAAAGAGAAGGGTGCTCTGGAATGGAGCTAGAAGATGGATGCCTCTGGGAGATAGATGGAATTGTAAAAAACTAAGAGACTATTGAACAAAAAACAAAAGCTATCTGAAAAAATGCTCTAAACCACCCTTGAGAAGAGAAGAGAATTGAAACAATTCTTGCTGGCTAACATTAGAAAAGGAAAAGACAAGTGTTGGAGGTGATATGGAAAAATTAGGATATTAATGCACTATGGGTGAAATTGTTAACTAGTACAACTATTCTGGAGAACATTTGGAACTATGCCCAAAGGGCTACAAAACTGTCTACCCTTTAGTAGTAGTATCTGTATCACTAGGTTTATATCACAAATAAAGTCAAAGGAAAAGAATTTAAATACTCAGACATATTTATAGCAGCTCTTTTTGTGGTGGCAAAGGGTTGGAAATTGAGGGGATGATCATTGAGGAATGGCTGAAAACTTGTGCCATATGATTGTGATTTTATTGTGCTATGAGAAATGATGAGCCAGACAATTTCAGAAAACTCTGGGAAGACTTATATGAATTGACGCAAAGTGAAGTGAACAGAACCAGGAGAACATTGTATATAGCAACAGCAATACTGTATGGTGATAAACTATAAATGACCAACTCTTCCGACAAATACAGTGATTCAAGACAATTCTGAAGGCTTATAATAGCACTTTTTCATCTTTCTGTCAAAGAAAGAACTGATGGAGTCTGAATGCAAATCAAAGCATACTTTTTTGAACTTCATTTTTCTTGGGGTTTTTTGGTCTGTATTTTCTTTCATAACATGACTAATTCAGAAATAAGTTTTGTATGACTTCATATGTATAATCAATATCAAATTGTCTTTTCAAGAGGGATTTAAGGAACGAGAGAATTTGAAACTCATAATTTAAAAAAATGCTAAAATATTTTTATTTTTAGTGTTTTAAAAGATTTCATTTTTTTCCAATTGCACATAAAATAAATTTTAGTATTTGTTTTAAAATTTTTTAAATTTCAAATTCTTTCTCTTTCTTCTCCTCCCTCATTGAGAAGAACAATTTGATAAAGGTTATACATGTGCAGTCATGTAAAGCATATTTCCCATATTAGTCATGTTGTGAAAGAAAACATAAACCTGTTCTTCCACTAGTTTCTCTTGCTGTGTCTCCCTTTGGATGGCCTGCCATATCTTCTGACCATGATCGTTGTTGTTGCCGCCACAGCTGCTCCAATGGCCTATATGCTGCTGCTCATGTGCCTGGGAAGAGGGAAAACATAAACTGCTTTTTGGATTTGAACAAGAGGCACAGACTCTATTTAGTATCTGTGACTGTGAACAACAATATATTTAACTACTTGGAATTTTAGTTTCCTAATTTATAAACAAACACAATAATTTTATGGGAGTCTTAATGAATTTGTAACCAGTCTGGAAGCCAGGGAAACTTGAATTCAAAGTCTGCCTCTGATACATACTGGTTATGATGCCTAAGACAAGCAACTCAATCTCTCAGTGCTTGAGTAACTAAGATTATAAATTGCAGAGAAGGCACCAACCCACATCTAAGAATTTCTTATAGGCCCAGTCTCCAATCTCTACTTTCTAGTTCATAGGTTTAATGAAAAAACAAAGTGCTGTTTAGACTATAAAATCTTATTAAACTTCTTTTTCTTCTACTATTACACTACAATTACTACTACTACTACTACAATTACTTCTATTATTATTATTACTACTACTACCATTTCTTCTTCTTTCTTCTTCCTCCTCCTCCTTCTGTTGGCATTCAAAGTCCTTCATAATCTGGACCTGCCCACAGAGTTTGTCTCTCTTTTTCTCTGTCTCTGTTTCACTGTCTCTGTCTATCTCTCTATCATCTATCTAGATCTTACCCATTATTCAAAGTCCAGACTTATTTCTGTCTCCTCCATTAAGCCTTTCCCAGCAACTCATGTTCATACTCATCTTTTTTTTTTTTGAATGCCTGTAACATTAGTGTCTATACCACACAGTTTAGTGCTTAGTCATCTCCTAATGTATTATTACCAAGCTGTGTGTATATTGCCTCCTCAGCTAGATTATAAACTTTTAGAGGCAAATAGTCTATGTCTTATATTCCTTTTGCATATTTTTCTTCTCCTTTCCCAGTACCTAGCACTGAGCTGTGCAGATAGATCAATTAGTATTTATTGAATGTGTGCATATGTGTATTTCCGTGGGAAAGAATGAATGAATACTTCTAGGTCTTGAAAGCCTCTTCTACCTTAAGTTTCCCTCCCAGAGACCATGACTATGGTGTGCAATGGCTAATTAGATGATGGCCAAGCACTTTACAGAACAGAGGTGTCAGAGATCTTATCACTTAGGACAAGAACAATTTCCATGCAATTAAATTCCCTGGGATACAATTAGGTGGGGCCACTAAACAGAGTGAGGTGAAGCTCCCATCATTGTTTTTAAGAAAATTTTTTTCTTCCTCCTTCTTCATCAGTATCAGAGGACTCCTGTAGAGAATGACTACCTTCCTTGTAACCTCATCATTCCTACTTTACTCAGCATTTCTTTAGCACTGAATGTGTTCAGTTCATGCTGAACTTGTTTTCTGAATCCTTCTTTAATACTAAGAGCTCTCCTAGGAAGGGACCATGTCTCTATCCTCTTCCCTCTGAATCTCCCCTTGAAGGTCTAAAGTAGGATTCTACAGAGGAAAGGAAGGAAAAGAGAGAACATGGAGCCATATGGATTGGAACATAGGCTCTAAAAGATTAAAATAGTGGAGGAGATAAGACAGAAGGCTATCAGTCCAACATGAGTCATCATCCTAATGGGATTAGGTTACATTAGCAGAAAGACAGGGTTCAAAACACTGTACACAGAGCATGGGCTCTCTGGGAAGGGTTAATGGCAATGGATCTGGTACTTCCTCCCCCCCCCCCAAACACACACACACACACACACACACACACACACACACACACATCTGGCTCATACTCTGCATATCTATGGTCAGGAATGAGGGACAGCATTATTCCACTGGGCTCAGTTTTGGTCATACCACATCTGTATGTCATTTGTGTTTTGGGCGCTAAATTTTGGGAAAGACATTAAAAAACTGGAATACATGCAGAAGAAAATTATAAGGATGAGAAGTTTCAATACCATTCCACAGAAGCATCTGTGAAAGAATTGTCAATGTCTAATCTAGAAAAGAGAATATTGGGAGTAGGGTACATGATTGGGGGGAGGTGGTCTTTGAGTATCTGAAGGGTGTTAAATGGAAGAAGAATTAGTTTAGTTCTGCCTAGTCCCAGAGGCAGATTAAGAACACTGAGAGAATGAAGTTGAAGATAGAATTTAAAATCAATATAAGGAAAAACTTCCACTTAAGTAGAGCTGCAAAAAGTCAAAGTTTCTTAATCCTTATAATCTAGGTAGTGGTGAATTCCCCACCAGGGCTTGAAATATTACTCACTGGAAATTGTGCTCAGGGGAGTCTTATTCAGATGCAGATTAGATTAAATAATTTCTAAGGTTCTTTCCAATTGAGATTTTGTAATTTTATAATAGTCACATAACTAGTTAAAGACAGAATTGGTACTCAAATCCATGTTTCCTAGCTTTAATTCCATTGCCTTTTTTTTTTTTTTTTTAACAAAAGTCTTTATTTTTTACTTCCACTGAATTTGTTTATACCCCTCATTTATAATGAATTTACTTTTATCCATACTTTACCTACTAAGAAGTGCAATCACTTATAGGATCATAGAGTTGCAAAAGATTTTAGGGGCTATCTAGTCCAACTTTTAGATTTTATAGATGGAGAAACTGATGACAAGAAGATTATGTAAACCTTATTACTTAGTAAGCATCAGAGTCAAGATTTGAATTCATGCATGCTGCTCCAGACAAGTAAAAGTTCTCAGTCAGGAACTCATCTTCTTAACTTCAAATCTGGCCTCAGATACTTACTAGCTGTGAGATCCTATATGAGTCACTTTACTCTATTTTCCTCAGTTTTCTTATTTGTAAAATGAGCTAGAGAAGGAAATGGTGAACCACTCTAATATCTTTGTCAAGAGAACCCCAAATGATGTCATGAAGAATCTGAAATGATTGAGCAACCACAACAACAGCTGCTGCTTTTCCAGAGCCCTTTCTTTCTTTCTTTTTTTTATAGTTTTTTTAATTAATAAAACATATATATATGGGAAATTTTTCAGCATTGACCTTTGCAAAAACTTCTGTTCCAACTTTTCCCCTCCTTCCCTCCACCCTCTCCTCTAGATGACAGGTAGTCTCATACATAGTCTCATACATGATAAATATGTTAAATACAATATAGGTATACTTATTTAAACAGTTGTCTTGCTACACAAGAAAAATCAGATTTAGAAAGTAAAAATAACTTGGGAAGAAAAACAAAAATGTGAGCAAACAATAACAGAAAGAGTGTAAATGCTATCTTGTGGTCCACACTCATTTCCCAGTGTTCTTTCACTGGGTATAGCTGGTTCTGTTCATTACTGATCAATTGGAACTGATTTGGATCCTCTCATTGTTGGAGATATTCACTTCCATCAGAATTGATCATCATATAGTGTTGTTGTTGAAGTATATAATGATCTCCTGGTTCTGCTCATTTCACTTAGCATTAGTTCATGTAAGTCAGAGCCCTATACCATACTGGCTCCTTTCCATCCTATTATTTTTTAATCTTGTTTTTTCTTTCCCCCATTGATTTTTGGCACAGAACCCATCTTTTCATCTTGTCCTATAGTAACTGATTCTAAATAAGGTAATTTGATTCATTAACTTTCTGGGAGAAACCCAGATTGGACAACACAGACTAGAAAACAGAAGGAATCTTAGAAAGACATCATGAGGTAGTTACCCTCTCTGCATATTCATTCATTCAGAAAATCTATTTTGAACATTGCTCAATACAGAATGGTGCTGAGCATTGTGAATTATACAAAACCAATATTATATAATGCAAAGAGCACTGGATTTTAAAAGTAACATTAAAGTATGAGGTTAAAATCCTAACTTTGCATCTGTAAAAAGAAATGTTGTAAAGAAATCTTATCTTTGTGATCATAAAAGAGGCAAAAAGACCCACGTATGTAAAAATGCTTATAACAGCCCTTTTTTATAATGGCAAGAAACTGGAAACTGAGTGGATGCCCATCAGTTGGGAAATGGCTGAATAAGTTATAATATATGGATGTTATGGGATATTATTATTCTATGAGAAATAGTGGGCAGGCTGATTTCAGAAAAGTTTGGAAAGACTTATAAGAACTGATGCTGAATGAACACCGTATGCAGCAACAACAAAATTACGTGATGATATTGGACTTGGTTCTTTTCAACAATGAGGTGGTTCAAGGCAATTTTGATAGACTTGTGATGGAAAGTGCTATCCACATCCAGAGACAGAACTAGGGAGACTAAATGTGGATTAAAGTACAGTATTTTCACTTTTTGGAGGATTGTTGTATGTTTGCTTGTTTTTTTTTTTCCTTGTGTTTTTCCCCCTTTCTGATCTGATCTGATTCTGCAACATGATGAATATGGAAACATATTTAAAAGAACTGCACATGTTTAATCTGATTCAGATTGCTTGCTGTCTTGGGGAGGAGAGAAGGAAGGAGAAACATTTGGAACACAAAATTTTGCAAAGATGAATGTTGAAAACTATATGGAAAAATACTATTAATAAAGAAAATACTCTGTAAATTTTGAAAGACTTATGGAAAAGCTAACTGTGATTTACTGCTTAGAGCCTTGGCTTTCTAATCTTCAAGTTAGATAATTTGACTAGGTCTGTAAGGTCCTTTCTAGGTCTAATATTGTTTATTAGAATATAGGGGAAATTGAATCAGGTGGAGGATGTCCCACCTCTATGGAGGAGGGAGAACTTGATTGGAAGAAATTCTAGTAGAGTTGAAAGGAACGAATTAGGAAAGAGATGAAATCTTAGAGTGAACCCAGAGATCTCAAAAAAGTTCAAACAAGAAGGAGGCAGAGCTAGAAAAATAAATCCTAGAGATCTCTGGGGGATAACCCTTCTAATCCATAATTAGAGAGTACAGATAAACTGCAAATTAGACCACTGCAGCTTGCAAGGACAGCATATCCAATTGTAGATTGGATGGGCTTTGTTGGTATAAAGACTTTAGTTATACCTGTTCAGCAAATTGCCCACCACCCCCTGGCTCATTGGGAGGAGGAGAAGAGATAGGGGAGAGACGCCCTTTTCCGGCTGTCCTGGATGTGATTGGCATATAAGGAGATAGATATTGCAGTTGTTCTATTAGCACTGTTTGTTCTCAGCCCTCTTGGTTTCTGATAATCTCCCACTCTCCAATCTCCATTCTTTCCCACACCATGAGCCGGCAGCTAGGCCTGAAGACTGGTGGTGAGAAGAGTGACTTCAGCGGATACTCTGCGATTTTGCCACGGAAAGTAGGGGGCAGTTCATCTTCCTATCGGGCAGGGGTCAAAGGGGCTGGAGCTAGTTTTGGCAGCCGGAGTCTCTACAGCCTAGGGGCCAGTCGGCGCATCCCTCTCAACATGACTGGGGGTATTCGAACAGGGGGGTATGGCTTTGGGCATGGGGCTGGGTATGGAGGAGCCAGGGCTACTGGCTTTGCAGGGAGTATCTTTGGCAACGTGGCTCTGGGATCTGTGTGCCCATCACTGTGCCCACCGGGGGGCATACACCAGGTGACCATCAACAAGAGCCTCTTGGCTCCCCTCAATGTGGAGCTGGACCCTGAAATCCAGAAAGTGAGGACCCAGGAGCGAGAGCAGATAAAGGCGCTTAACAACAAGTTTGCCTCCTTCATCGATAAGGTGAGCCTATTAAATCTCCAAGGGGAGGCTGGGGAAATAGGTGGCTTTGCCTCTTTACCTAGACAATGTTCTAAAGGACTAAGGTTATATAATAGGAAAGACTTTCAGACCTCAAGATGGCCAAGCTAATTTAAAGGGGAGAAGAACATCCTGACTTAGAGGTAATGATTTGGAGAAGCAACTGATGAAATGGCTTAGCCTGGCAGGCCTGAGGTAGATGAAGAGTAGCTCTGCCTTGAAAGGCAGAATTGGGGTGAGATTGGATGAATGACATGGCTTTGTAAAGGAAGTGAATGATTGCTGGAGGGCTGGTTGTCAATGGAAAAAAAAAATGGAAGGAGGTCAAAAAGGATCTCAGTAGGACTTCCTAACTGAGATGGTCTGGGAATTTTAAACCAGGCTCAGGGATGCAATTGAGGGTTGTTGTTGTTGTTGTTTTTTTTTTTTTCAAAAACGTTTCAATAATTTATCAGGAAATATTTATTTCATGATTTTGCAAAATGGAGAGTATAAGACTTGCATTGTGTACTTTTCTGAGCTATTATCAGGATCAAGTGAGACATTATCACATAGATGGAAATTGCTTTAATTACTTTGTGAGACTCTTCTTTATGAAGGTTTTCTTATGTAAGAGTAGACAAAGGAAGGGAAATGGACAAAATGAGCTCTTAATGTCCACAGCTCTATGATCCTGCTTTGTACACAGAGAACTGTCATAGGTATTCAACAATGGGCCATAAGTAACTCTCTTCTTGGATTCTAGGTGCGATTCCTAGAACAGCAGAACCAGGTACTGGAGACTAAGTGGAACCTGCTTCAGCAGCTGGACCTGAGCAATTGCAAGAAGAACTTGGAGCCCATCTTTGAGGGCTACATTGGCAACCTGCGGAGGCAGCTGGACACCCTGTCAGGGGACAAGCTGAGACTGGACTCAGAGCTGAGGAACATGAGGGATTTGGTGGAGGACTTCAAGAAGAGGTGAGAAGTCATGGGTGAATGGCAGAGTGAAAATTTCCCTGGCTGGCAATAAAACATGCACCAAGATGTCTCTGGGGCATCTTGACCTTTGGGACGTTTTTAGGAGGAAAGAGAGAGGGTAGGGAAAACCTTGCCTAGATCCTGCCTAGTGACCTGGAATTCTCAGAATGGCCAAGCTAATTTAAAGGAGAGAACATCCTGCCTTAGAGGTAGATTGGAAGACTATTCAAATGTTTTTGGATGAAATGGCATAGCCCAGCAGACCTGAGTTCTCAAGTGGACACTTGCTTGGTTGCTCTTCTATTTAATCTAGGAAGAGGAGCCTGCAGAGTCAGAGTCAGAAAACTGTAGTGTCTCTGTTCTCACCTCATACCATATATTGCTAATACCTTGGTTGGACATCAATTACATTCCATCAACACTTATTTAACTATTTTTAAAAACAGACTTTGATATCTATCCATCCTCACTCCCTGTCCCATTGCATAGACTTATTTCTGCATACCAGAAAGCCATCCCTTAAAACAAATTTTTTTTCTTTTCTCAAGAGAAAGAACAGGTAAAAATTTTAGCAAGACAGATCAATGAGTTAAAAAAAAACAGACATTTCTTTCCTTTCTTTTTTCCTCTTTGGGAGATATGCCTAGTAATAGAATTTTTAGGTGAAAGTTATGAACATTTTAGTAACTATGTAATTCAAATTGATTTTCAAAATGGTTTTACTAATATGTGGAAAAATCATCAATGCATTAGTGTGACAAACCTTCTTTAGAGTGTAAATTGTGTCTCAAGCACTATATCAGGTACTAGGAATACAAATATGAAATTAGATACAGCCTAATAAGAGGAAGAAAACATGACAAAAAAGTATATTGTAAAAAATATGATGGAATAAAAAGAAAAGATTCAGTTAGAAGTACTAAGAAAAATTGAGAAAAGAGATAGTGTTCCAATGGCAATCAGGACATTTGTCTGGCTGTGTGTGTGTGTGTGTGTGTGTGTGTGTGTGTGTGTGTTGTGTATGTATATATACAATGTGATATAATTATATTGTCTGATCCTATCCTTGAAGAGGTTGAGGAGAGATAAATGCATCCAATGTCTCTCCCTATTTGCAGATATGAGATGGAGATTAATAGGCGCACAGCAGCTGAGAATGAGTTCGTTCTTCTCAAAAAGGTGAGAATAGAAGGTTTGAGTGTTATGCAGTCTACTGGGAAGACTATTGGGTTTGCAGTCAGTGCTTTGGATACTTACTTTTTTATTAACAATATGAAAATCTTAATTTCTTTGGGTCTAGATTTCCTCAAATTCAAAGTAAAAGGGTTGGACCAAATGATCATTATAAAATTCTGTGATTCATTAGAATCAAATGAGATAATATTTGCAAAGCCTTTAGAGTCTGACACACAGTAGGCACTTAAGAAATGTTTATTCCCTTCCTCTCCTTATAGAATCATTTCTAGCTCTAAACCATATGATTCTGGTTCAATTATATATCCATCCCAGTTCTCTTCTGAACTCTGTCCTGGGGACTGAGGGAAAGAAGACAGAAGATACTTACTCATTTGCTCAAAAGTTTATTTCTCCTTTGTCAGGGAAGATGAGTTTAGAAACATTGGGAGCATAGACAAGCATGTGAAATGAAAAAAAAACTCTAGCTTGGGAGTCAAAAACCTTTAAGTCTATGCTGGGCTTTCCATGTGATGAAGAGTACCATGGAGCACCTCCATTTCTCCAACTCTTACATGGAGAGGACAGGACTTACTTCTCCCCAACCCAGTCCTTCCTGAGAAGATGCATCAAAGACTTATAGAAAAAGTGTCACATTACTACAATTTGTTACTATTGATTTATATTTTTGTGGGCAGTATAATATTGAAAACTGAATAATTGAAAATTAAAGAAAATCAGATTTCTACTATTTAAGACTTTCTGATTGTTTTTCCCACAATGACTACATGTAGTAGTTGGGTAAAAATATCTATTCCCATTTTCATTACATTTCTGTAGATGAGAATATTAAAACACAAAGAATTTTAGTGATCCATTTAAGGTCACAGAGTTTGTGACTATTACATGAGGGACTGCAATCAAGATATCAAATCCAGTGTCTTTTCTATGTCACAGAGAAACAAACCAGCTCTGGGGGCATAGGAGAAATGGAAACTGTGGGTATATGGAACATTTTAACTCCAGGTTCTCTGTGCACTTACCATAGGATGCTGATGCTGCCTATACTATCAAGACAGAACTACAGTCCAAGGTGGAATCTCTGGACAAGGAGATCAAGTTTTTGAAATGCTTGTATGAGGCGGTAAGATCCTGTTATGCACTACTGTCCAACTAGGGATTAATATAGATAGGACTTATCTCCCAGTCATTCATCTGAAAAAAGTAAGCTATAGTGTGAAGGCATTAGTACATAATGATGGAAAAATTTCCTAATCAGGGTCATAACTAAGGTAGGATGACCAGAGCTTTACTCCCAGTGTGCCATATTTAAAGGACACTGATAACCCTTTAAATTATCAGCAACAAAGAAACAACAGGATTTAGTACCTGTTAGAAAGAATACTTAGGAGACTACCAGATGGAAGGCTGGGGGACTTAGTTCCTGGCTCCTTCAGAAGTATCCTGGAGCTGGTTTCTCCTGAGGCAGTATCCTCTCCCTCCCACCCAAATTAGAACTCACTTCATATCACTTACACCAAAAGAAATTTGTGATACATGCCCTTAATGTAAAAATTCCTGCAATAAATGATAAAGAGAGGACTGATGTCACTTTTCTTTGGACAATTTTCCCCATAGAAAACAATCTCATTGGGGTTGAGATGGCTACCTTTCCTAAAGTTAAGAAGATGAACTTTTAAAATCATATCAGTTATGGGATTATGGGATTCTGCAAGACTCTAGGAAATTCGTCCTTCTGTTTCCTTTGTTCCTAATATCACTTTTTCATTCTTCAGGTATCTATTTATTTTCAATGAGATTTTCCCTTTCCATAGAAAAGAGAGTTAGAAAGGTGGTTTCCCATCTAGTGAGATCTCCTCTATATAGATTTCTGGCCTGAGTCCCACAGATCCTGGTTCTCGACCCACCTTTATTCTACCTCAAGCTATAGGGATAATATTCCAATGGACCTGAGTAGCAAGGATTGAGGAGATAGAGACCTAACTGTTTCTTGCTTCCATAGGAGATTGCCCAGATTCAGACACATGCTAGTGAAACCTCTGTCATCTTATCCATGAACAACAACCGTGAACTGAACCTCGATAGCATCATTGATGAGGTCCGCAGTCAGTATGAGGAGATTGCTCTAAGGAGCAAGTCAGATGCTGAAGGCTTGTACCAGAGCAAAGTAAGTGGTGGGGAGAGCCATGGGCTAGGAAATAAAGAGGTATTCAGAGAACAAGGGATTACTTCTAGCTGAAGATTTGGGATGGGAGATATCAGAGAAGGCTTCATGATGGAAGTGATTCAAAGGCTTGGCCTTAAAGAAAGAGAGGGATTTCGGGAGGTAGAGATGTAGAGGGTGTGGGAAACAGTCTGTGTGAATACACAGAGGAAAGATCTATTTGTAATCTAAATATGTTGGAATATAGACTTCATGGAGGGGAATAACATTTAATAAATCCAGGAAGAGAGAACAGAACAGATTCCAGGGAGTCAATGCTGCCTTTGAATCCCTTTGACTGTCAAAGGATTTTGCATAGTCAATGGGAAGCCATTGGAGATAGAGCCCCATTAATTCTTCAGGATATTGTGCTGAGGGGCACACAAAGAGAATTCCATGGATCCAGATCAGAAAGAAACAAAACATCTTTCTTTCCTTTCCCAGCTTGCCTTGAAACCTTTATGCTGATGTCTTTTGGAATTTTAGCCCATATCAGTGTGGAACTATGTGTGAGCTCTTCTTATCCCTTATTCCTTTAATTTCCATTGTGATCCTTCACAAAGAACATGTTCGTTGATTTTTAAATCTAAGACACACCATGGGGAAAAATATGCACAACACTGAAAGACACCATGATGAAAGTAACAAAACAAGCCAGTAGGCATTTGTTATAGTCTTGATACTTGCTACCTGTGTTATCTTGGGCAAATCATTTTCAATAAATGTAAAATGAAGGCATCAGAGAAGAGCCCACTGAGACTCAACCATTTATAAATCCCATTATAGTCAGAAGCATTGTCACCACAGAGGATGGAAAGCTTGTTGGGAGGCTCATGTGCCTGGGTCTGAAAATTCCTCTGTATAAAACAAATTGCTCTCTGGTTTCTTCCCTGGTGCAACCATTTATTTATTTATGATACATTGTTGAGAGGTGGGCAGCCTGACTACCTCCACCATCCCCAGCAACCTTCTGGAAGCGCACCCAGAGTGAATCATGTCATGCCCTTTCTCACCACCTCCTATTTCTTGAAAACCAGATCCAGGAGCTTCAGTTGGCTGCTGGCCGTCATGGGGATGACCTCAAACACACCAAAAATGAGATCTCAGAGTTGAACCGGCTCATCCAAAGACTTCGCTGTGAGATTGGCAATGTGAAAAAGCAGGTGGGTTGAAGCTCTTCTAGTACCACAAGGAACAAAATGACCAAGATGTAATCGAAGTCCTTGGTGTTCAGAACTTGATTCCCAATTCAGGATTTCTTCACTTACTGCCTCCAGAACCTATACTTTGGCATCCTAAATTTCATAATATAGAATCACTGCTTCACTCAGGTAAACTAATTCCTTGTACTTCTACATATAAGTGTCTCTGATCACATGGTTCTCCATTCCTCCCCCAGAGGTGTGCTGGTAAATGTTTAACAACTGACTTTCCAAAAAAAAAAAAGTACGCCCACATCCTTTTAAAGCTTAATTTACATTATGAACATTTTTTTTCTATCACTTTTTAAAGTCTAGACAATCAACAAAACAGTAAGTCAAGTCCTTTTCTGAGGCATAAGTACTCTGAAATACACTAAATACTGAATATAAATTCACTGAAACTGAAACTATTAATTCTTGAAAGCCAGTCTGAGCAGGCTGCATCATGCCCTTTCTTCTGCTCCTTCCTTTTGCTCATATCTTTCCCATGCCTCCTCCACACATTACTCCTTCAGGAAGAATTGATTGACCCCTTTACGATCTCACACTCTCAAAACCTGGGCTACCTTTTAAAATTCTACTGGCTTGATCCAGATTGCCTCTCTAGAGTGAACCCCCACAAGACTAGGAGCCCCCTGAATGGAAGAGCCATAATTCTCCCTTCTTTGAGATCTCAGGACAGGGCTCAGAATGGGTTGTGGAGGGGAGATGGGGTGGGATTGCAACATAAATTGAACATATATTAAGAATTGTTTCATTTGTTGTATTAATAACCCCAGGATCTAGCTCAGTTACTGGCACATAGCCTGGGCTTAATAATTGTTGACTGACTGATTCATTACTGGGTTCTCCTTTATCATGATTATATCCCCACCTTCCCAGAATGGGGAACAGCAAGACGAGGCTTTCTACCTTCTACTTGTCTTAGCATGTATAGAGGAAAGGGCACTAGGTTTGAAATAGAAGACCTGACCTTACTTAAATCTTGTCTTTGTGACCAAGGAAAAGTCACAGTCTCTGGTATGAGCAATAACAGCTAGTATTTGTATAGCATTATAAGGTGCAAAGTGCTTTACGCATACAGTCATATGATCCACACAGCAACCCTGTAAAATGCTATTATTGTTAGCTTTATTTTACAGATAAAGAAACTACCACTAAGTGTTTGAAGACAGGATTTGAATTCAGGTTTTTCCAACTCGGCCTAGTTCTAGCTCTTCAGTTTCCTCATGTGCAAAATAAGAATAATACTTGTATTTTCTATGTCAGTAGATGGTTACAAAAGCTAAAGCATTATTTTTAAAGGTGAAGGTATTTTCTTTTTTTATCCTGCAAGTCATTTCAGGATATACCATCTCCCAAACCCTGTAATAGAATCCTCTGGTCATGTAACAGTTGTGTAAAACCCATCAAGTTAGTTACTGTATCTTTTAGCTTCTATGATATCCAGTCCTCATTCCCACCTTCACAGGAAGAAAGTGTATTTCATCATGTAGACCAGTGGTTCATGGTCGCCATGTTTAGATTTCAGGAGGTCCATGAAGTTGGATGGGGAAAATTACTTTTACTTATCCATTTATTTATTCATTCATTCGTTTATTTATACATTTATTTGTTGCTAATATCAAATGTAAATTTGGTAATTTTTTCAGAGATTTTAAAATGGCTCTGAAAAGTGGATAGAATTTTTAACAGGTGGTCTAAGACATTAAAAAAAAAAGGTCAAGAACATTTGTTCTGGGTCATATTGATAATTGTATTGTAACTTCCTCCATTAAATTGTAAACTCCTTGAGGGAGGAGCTGTCTTTTGTCTTTTTTCATAGTCCCAGTGCTTAGCATAGTATTTAGTACTTTGTAGGTGCTTAATAAATACTTATTGATTAATTATTGGTTAATTACATTTAATCTGAATCAAGTTGCCTTTAAAGTTGTTTTCATTTACATTATTATAGTTATTATGTATATTATCCTTCTGTTTCTGCTTTCTCTTTGTAACTATTCAGACAAGAAAGGATATTATTTTGTAAAATTTCAAGTGATAAAGGAATGTGAGCTATTAATATTTCAATTTTAAAATACTGGCTATAATCAATTGCTTCCTCTTTATTCCACAGTGCTCCAACCTGGAAACGGCCATTGCAGATGCTGAGCAGCGAGGTGACTGTGCTTTAAAAGATGCCAGAGCCAAGTTGGATGAACTGGAGGGTGCCCTGCATGGTGCCAAAGAGGAGCTGGCTCGCCTGCTGAGGGACTACCAGGAGTTGATGAGCACCAAACTTGCTCTGGATGTGGAAATTGCTACCTACAGGAAACTTCTGGAGGGAGAGGAGTGCAGGTGAAATGGGGTTGATTGAGTGAGATTAAGGTCTTTTGACTCCTTTGTTGTATGATAATCAGCTTGGTTGAGGTAGAGGTATGGAAATCAGCAGACAAGACACTTGAAGATAAAATGGAGAAAAGAGAGAGGGAGGGAGGAAGGGAGGAGGGAAGGAAGAAGGGAGGGAAGGAAAGGAAGGAGGGAAAGGAAGGGAAAAGATACGTTATGGAAGGGAGAGAGGAAGTAAGGAAAGAAAAGAGGGAGGAGGGGAAGAAGGAAGGAAGGGAGGGAGGGAGCAAGGAAGAAAGGAAGGAAGGAAGGAGAAGAGGGAGGAGAGGGGAAGGAGAAGAGGGAAGAGAGGAAAAAGAGAAGTCAAAAGGAAGGAAAGGAAAAGATAATTTATGGAGGGGAGGAAGGATGGGAGAGAGGGAGGAGATAAGGAAAGAAAAGAGGAAGCAGGGGAAGAAAAAGGAAGGGAGGGAGAGAGGGGGAGGGAGGAAGAAAGAAAGGAAGGAAGGAAGTGTGGAAGAGAGGATGGATACATGAGAGTAATAAAGGAGGAAGAGAAGAAAGAGGGAAGGAGGGGGAAGAAGGGAAAAGGGAAAAAAGGAGAGAAATCTGGAGGAATAAAGGATGAAGAAGAAGAAAGGAAGAAAGAAAGAAGGAAGAGGGATAAAAGGGGAAAAAAGAGAAAATGAAGACTGTTGGCTAATTGATTATACAGTAGTTTCCTGGACACTCTTGGGCTCTTTCTCAAAGTGCCATGACCTCAAATTTAAATCAAATCTGTCTCTATACTTCTTGAAGTTTTATGCTGTTCTAATGTTCTCTTTTACAGGATGTCTGGTGAGAATCCCTCCTCTGTGAGCATTTGTAAGTATTTGATTAGAAGATATGTGGGTTCTGGAAAGAAACAAAGACGACATAACAAATTTAAGAAATTCCTTCCTCTCCTCACTGTGTTTCACACTGAAATTAGACAGACATACTGTTCTGACAGAGTCAAGAAGCCTTGGGATCCCTTTTTCTTTCTTCTTGCTCCTAGGCAGGACTGACTATAGGATGCTTGCCTCCCTGGGGTTTTCTGAGAAAAGCTTTTTGTAAATTATAAAGCCTCCAAGGAAGGCGAGCTGCTGTCAGTGCTGCTCCAGGTGATCTCTGGTTTTGTGAACTTGGGCACACCTGCCTAATGTCTCTGTGGCCTTGGGAGAGGTCTTCCTGAGTCTCAGCTGCAAGCTGTCACCCTCTGGTGGTGAGCTAGTGTGGCACGGAATCCATCCTGTTTAGAAGGGCCTGCCAGTACTTGTACGGCACTGGCAAGGACCCAGGTCAACTACACACACACCATAAAGAAGGATGAGTAGGCTTCTTCCTACCCTCCTCCTCTCCCTCTTTGGACTTGTGATTTCATATAGGTAGTTCCCAGTGATGAAACTCCCTCTACCAATGCAGGTAGCAACTACTTGTGCAACTCATAGTTTTTAGAAATTGCCTGAGGCCATTGAGCTATTACATGAAGAAAGGAAACAAGCATTTATTAAATGCTTATTATGTGTCAGGCACTGTGCTATAACTATTATCTCGTTTGAGCCTTGCAACGACTGTGGAAGGTGGGTATTATTATTATTATTATTATTATTATTCCCATTTTACAGCTGAGGAAACTGAGGCAGACAGAGGTGAAGTGACATGCTCAGGGTCACACAGCTAGCATATGTCTGAGGCTGCATTTTAACTCAGGTCCTTGTGATGCCAGGCTCAGGCATCTAATCCCTTACTTGCCTTGTTCATGGTCAATGATCCAACACTTGAACTTGAGGTCAGTTTTCTGTCTCTATCATTCTACACTGTTTATTGTTATTGTTATCATCACTGCTATATCATTATTGCCATTTTAATGATAATTCAAAAAGAAACAGTTTCAATCCAGATTCAGAAAGAAACAATCCTAGTTGTTCTCCTATTATTACTCATTTATAGTTAACATTTTGTGCCCTGCTCTGCAGATGGGTAAAATGACTATTTCTTGTAGTTGAATAATAATATTGGGGTATAGACTTAATTTTTGCAGACTCACTGAAAGTACCTTTGAGATAGCTCCAGTAAATGATGAAACAAGGATGATATATATCTTGTCCTGTCCCCACATGTATTTAATCTCTTCCTATGACTATATTTTGAAAGCCTTTCACCCCATCTAATTTGGATATTATGTCTTCAGTATGGCAACCTCTATTAAAATCTTTATTCTTAAAACTTAATAGACCAAATATATCCAGGAGGGCGAGGGTATCAGTTCTGTTTGTAATGATGATCCATTTTACATAGTTTATTTGTTGATTTTTCAAAAACATTTCAAAATTTCTCTTTGTAAAATGGGGATTGTCATCTGTGATTTTATAAAGAATAGTGAATATCTGTTATAGAATTTTAGTAACTTGAATGAGTCTTTCTAGGTGTATGGCAGATACTAAATATTTTCTTGCAGTTTCTACCACTTCATTGAATGATCCACATCAATCAGTGAATCTGGATTATTTTAAGATATTTTTTATATAATTTTTATGACAGTCACCTGTTTCTTAATTACTCTCACAAACCTTTTATTTCTATAAACTTTAAGTTACTATTATTATATAAAAAGTCTATTCATCTATTTTGATGAAATTCAGACAGAAATGGTTTAGGGGCCAATCACTATCCTTAGGATAAATAGGAAGTAAGCAACAAATTTCCAATAAAAAAGGGAGTTTAGTTGGGACTTAAAAGAAACTAAGGCATTGAGTAGGAATTGTGTTTCAGTTATGGAGGACAGGCAGAGAAAATTCTAGGAATTGAAAGATAGAAGAGTTTTGTAGAAATGACAAGGAGCTCAGTATCACTGGATCAAAAATATATGTTGGGGAGTAAGATAATAACAAGACTAGAAAGGTAGGAGGGGGCTATGATTTGAATATCATATAGGAAATTTTGCATTTCATCCTGGAGGCAACAGGAAGCCATGGTATTATTAGGGGGAGGCAGGTGACATGATCTGACCTGAATTTTAGGAAAATCCCTTTAGTGTCTGAATGGAAAATGGATTTGACTGGTACACCCACCAGCAAGCTATCACAATCCAGGTATTAAGTGATGAACTCTAAAAAGAAGACTGGATGATGGGGACATTTGAAAATACACATATGTATATGCACACACATATCCTGTTCCCATATGGTTTTGAATTCCTCTGTTAGGCCTTTATATTTTGGAAGCTTTTTATTTCTTCCATGAATTTTAGGATTGATTCTTTAGTGTGCCACAACTATTAAAAACACTGTTCTTAAGTTTTGATCAGGGCAATTAAGAGCAACAATTTGGTCTGAATCTGCTGCTAACACAGTTTATTAGCTAATTTATCAAAAATATTTTGAGGTATAAATTTGTAGTATGGGGATTTGTTGTCTATCAATTAATGGATAAACGTGAGGCCATATCTTGCTAGATATTCAGTTAGTGCCAATCTTTTATGGCTTGCAGTAATGCGTTTCATAGTTTCTCTGGTACCTTGTATAATCTACATTGACCACTAAGTCCTGGATCTTTAAGGATAACCTTTTTGTAATTTTTAGTAGCAATGACCTAATCCTGAATTGCCTTCATAAAGGCCTCTATTTCCACAAATGAATCTTCCTAATGCAATCATTTATTTGTTTGATATTTTTTATCAATATATTGTTGTATGAGCTCATGTGGATATTGCCCATGATTTCACTACTAGAACTGTTGATTCCAATATTGTTGCTGCATGAGAATTTTTTTTTAAGTCCAGAACAGGAAACTCTATAGCTTCCCATTATTTCCTGATCTTTATGTTGGAAAGTTTAACTTCATTTCTAGTCAAAAGTCCTTTGCTGCAAAGGAAACTAATTCACTTATGGGAATAAAATAAACTTACCTTCTTTTTTTCCACCTCCTATTGCCTACCCAGCATCCCTTCTTGGTTTTACTGTTTGTCATACAGTCTGACCCACTACCACTGGCCTTTTTAATTTTTGTTTTGTCTCCACAGCTGTGATCAGTAGCAGCAGCGGGAGTAGTTATGGCTACCGGCCCAGTTCAATCAATGCCAGCTATGGCAGTGGTATTAGGTCAAGCAACTCTAGCAGTGCCCGAAGTGTTGAAACCAAAACAAAAGGAGAAGGAGTGGGTGACCTCAAGAACTCCCCAACTAGGACCTCCTCGGCCAGTTCCCCAGCCAAGAAAACTACCAGATAAGCTTTCTGGTCCCATTCACCATGGCACTGTGGAAGACGATGATTTTGCCCACAGCCCTGAAGATGATACCTACTCTAACAGTTGCTGTCCTAAAATATCCATGATTCCCAAGTCTCTAGACCATTTAGAATCAACTTTGGTCGCTCTACCATGTGACCTATATGATTCCAAATTGTTACTGATAACAAATATCTTCCCTTTGAAATTTTTGCCTTTTATTTCTTTGGAGACTTCAGTACTAAAGTAAACCTTTAAAAGTGAAATCTACAATTATATCCTTTGTCCTAAAGAATATTTAAAGAAGATAGATACTTAAAAAGAGAGAGAGAGAACAGTTATACCTTGGCAAATGCTTAAAAACTGTTTGAGAGATGATGTTGACCCTCACTAACATGAAGAAGGAAGCAGTGAGTCAATGAAAGAAAAGTTGGCCAGCTTCCATGGGTTAAGCCTTCACAGGATAGTTTTGTTATTGGTTGTGAAAGGCTGTGATTTCTCAGCCCATCAGATATACACATTGTCACAAAGACCAGCCCAAAAGTGTTTTGGACTTTCTATGTTTTTATTTATCCTTTTCTTTTAACATAAAGTGAATGGAAAACAATGATCAGCAACTTCAGCAACATTCAGTAGGTGAGGTCATCTTAAAGTCTTTGGGTCTGTGAATTTTGTTCTTGATCTCTCTGGGGTCATCCCCTCAATAACTCCTAGTTTTTCAATGCTTTTTTTGCTTCTAGAGAAAGCCATGAGCTGTGTTCAGTGAATATAATTTTCTCCTTTGGCCCCTGGGTAGTAATGCCCAGATCTGAGCAACTCTAACTCTGTGTGTAAATATTACCTAAATAACTAGTGTGCTCTTTGCTTATTGTTCTCCTTTGCTTATTGTTGATGGTTCTAATTTACAGCTACTGTATATTAAATAAACTGCATTAGAGTAACTTCAATGGGGTAATCTGTTTTCAATTAGCCTAACTTTCTGTCAAATTTTATGATTAACTTACTTAAGAGTGCTTAAAATTTTTAAAAATTCTCTTTTCATAACAAACCTGTAAGATAGGGAATGAAGATATTATCTCAGTCTAACAGATAAAAAAATGAAAATTAAGAGAAATTATGTGATTATGTGATGGGGAAAGGCTTCCAGAAGGGCCATCCATACAACATTTGTAATTTAAGTTCAACATCTTACATTTACCCTAAGATAATCACAATAGTAACATCAAGGATCACTGATCACAGATCACCATAACAGATAGAATGATAATGAAAAAGCTTGAAATATTATGAGTATTACCATAACATGACAGAAACACAATGTGAACACATGCTGCTGTTAAGACTTGCTTAAAGCTGGATTGCCACAAACCTTCAATTTGTAAAAAATGCAATTTGTGCAAAGTGCAATAAAGTGAAGAGCAATAAAATGAGGTGTGCCTGTGCAATTACATATATATGCAGTTATAAAATAGCATATATATATACAATTACAAAATATATCATAATATATAATTGTAATTGTTCAGTTGTACCTGACTCTTTGTGAACCCATACACCATGGCACAGTAATTCTGTCCATGGGTTTTTTCTTGGCAAAGATACTGGAGTGATTTGGAATTTCCTACTCTAATCTTAAAGGAGGGAAAGAGACTCACATGTGCAAAAATGTTTGTGGCAGCCCTTTTTGTAGTGGCAAAAAAACTTAGAAACTGAGTAAAATATCCCCAATCTAAGTGTTATTTATTCCATATGACATCTTAACTATATGGCATATTCTAAAGTTGAGGGTTTAATTTTCACAAATTTTGGAAATATTTACTAGTTATTTATTCAGCACATAAATGTGAGCCATAATGAAGATAGCCTAAGAAAACTCTTAGCATTGACTTGCCCAGGGAGATTGACTAATGGTGCATATTAACTAGACACAGTTGTAGCTATGTCAGTTTTTTGTACTTTGCAGAGTCAGCAGTTACCTGAGTTCTGTCTGGAACTGTCCCCTCCAGGATCAAGGTGTTCAGAAAAAAGCAACAATGAATAAAAACAAGGGAATGTTGTCCTAAGATGTGAAAAATTATCAAGTCTGTATTGTCCAAAAAATAAAACATTTAAAAAAAATTTTTAAATTAAAAAAATAAAGCATTTAATTAGTCATTTTAGTATCATTCAATGTAGCTTATAGGTTAATAAAATTAACAACCAAAACATTATTGAGAATTGGCCTAATTCCACAGGGCTGACATGGCTGAGTGCTCCCTAAGAAAACCATTCCCATTGTTTCTCTTGACCTGTGGTGGAATCCTATCCAGGAATTTAATGTAGTAACAGACTTTTGATTTAATCATAAAGTTATTTGTCTGCATAAAAATGTGTTTGAGTTTTCATTCATTCCTGATTTGTGATAGAGTACTAATAAACAACTATATTGTACAAAGTACAATAGATATGAATTTCCTAAGACCACCAAACCCACAAACTAGATATTCCCTCATCTTCTTTAGTTCAGTAAATCAGCTGGAGGGAGGTCTATCATCCTGTAGTGCAATTATTCCTAAAGTATTCATCTCTAGATAGGGGTTCTAAGAAATTTAAAAAGCTCTTGGAGTCCAGAAAATCCTCCTTTTTATAGTCTCTTGTACTAGGACACATGACTGCTTAAAAGGAAGGCCCTCAGTTTGGCCTTTCCTTCTTTCTCATTTGGATTCTTTTAGGTGAAAGAAAAGTGGAAGGGGATTAAAACATTTAAGCTGAGGGCTAAAAGATAACACGTACCTGTGTCCTCCACTCACTGTCTACAACTAAAGGTATTATTGTTAGGTCTTCTCCCCTGGTAGGCACCAGCATCAAGGCAGCTTATTAGGCCAAAGCATTGAGACATTGGACATGTATATATGGGTAAGACCAGGACCCTGTGAGGTTGACTTTCATTTCCTCCATATTAATCTTCCTAGAAGATCAATCCCATCATTTCACTTCCTTAAGGATGTATGATTTCTCTGACTATCAAATTCTAATTCCTCTTTCTCTGTAAGGTTTTATATTTTTGTTTTTAATCTGTTCTCCCTAGGATTCACTCAATTTCTCTATAAACACCATCTTCTCTACAAACAACTCTTTAGTTGTGCACAGACTCAGCATCTGCCAATTCCTGTTACTCCAAATTTTATGCTACTCTTTCAAGGCCAAATTAAAACTTGCCTTTTTCATGAAGTCTTCCCTGACTAATTTCACAATTTAAAAAAAAGCCTTCTCTCAATTCTTGGGTCATTATACAACACTGTCTTGAAGTTAACTTTTTAAAAATAGTAACTTTTTATTTTTGAAACACATACAATGATAATTTTCTTTTTTCTTTATTTATTTTTTAATGTTTTTAATAATTTTTATTTACCAGATATATACATGAGTAATTTTACAACACTAATAATTGCCAAACCTTTTGTTCTAATTTTCCCCTCCCCCCCAAGATGGTAGGTTGACCAATACATATGTATATATATATATATATACATATATATATATATATGTCCACATACATGTCCAAACAGTTGTTTTGCTGTACAAAAAGAATCAGACTTTGAAATAGTGTACAATTAGCCTGTGAAGGAAATCCAAAATGCAGGCGGACAAAAATAGAGGGATTGGGAAATCTATGTAGTGGTTCATAGTCATCTCTCAGAGTTCTTTCACTGGATGTAGCTGGTTCAGTTCATTACTGCTCTTACAATGATAATTTTCAACATTCATTCTTGCAAAATCTTGTGTTCCAAAATTTTCTTCCTTCCCTCCATTCTCTCCCTAGTGCAATTCTTGTATACATATTTTTACCTTCATCATGCTGCACAAGAAAAATCAAATCAAAAAAGAAAAAAATGAGAAAGAAAGAAAAAAGCAAGTAAACAACAGCAAAAAAAGGTGAAAATTCTGTTGTGAACCACATTCAGTGCCTACAGTTCTTTCTGGATGCAAATGGCTCTCTTCAATGCAAGTCTATTGGAAGTGGTCTAAATCACCTCATTGTTGAAAAGAACCACATTCATCAGAATTGATCATCATATAATCTTGTTGCTGCCATGTACAATGTTCTCCTGGTTCTGTAATTTCACTCATAATCAGTTCATGTAAGTCTCTCCAGGATTTTCTGAAATCATCCTGCTAATCATTTCTGATGGAACAATAATATTCCATAATATTCATTCACCATAATTTATTCAGCCATTCCTCAACTGATGGGCATCCACTATCTCTAGTTCCTTGCTACTAAAAAAGGGCTGCTACAAACATTTTTGAACATGTGGGTCCTTTTCTCTTTATGATCTCTTTGGGATACAGACCCAGTAGAGACATTGCTCAATCAAAGGGTATACACAGTTTGATAGCCCTTTGGGCATAGTTCCAAATTGCTCTCTAGAGTGGTTGGATCATTTCACAACTCCACTGTAATGAGCTGTTGTCTCTAGAAGCTGCTGGATCGCTCTCTGGGAAGAGATCTTCTGTGTCTACTCAAATCTCTCAGACAGATTCTTCTTCCTGTAACGAACCGTTGTCTCCAGGCAGTTGCTGTTAACTCTTGTCCAAAGAAGTGACTTCCCTTCCTGCAGAGAGCCCCGTCAGGCCTGATGCAATTCAGAGTCTTCCTTCTTGAATCCTGGCTCTGAATCTCCTCCAGCTCTTATCCTTCTCCAGGCCGATCTGCCCTTTGCGCCCAATGCTGTCTCTTTTTATCCTCCCAGAGAATGGGCGTGGGATAATGCAAGGGCTTCTGGGAAGAACCACCCCAGCCAATGAGCTTGCCCCCTCTATCAAGTCAACCTGAGTTCTCACCTTGTAATTGTCCAGAAAACCTGAATTCTCACCTTGTCACCATCCAGACAACCTGAGTTCTCACTTAGTAATCCTAACATCTCCCCCTTTCTTTTGATTTAGAACATAGGACAGTCATGACCTTGAAACATAAATCCATCAATATGGGAAGTATTACAGATAATTACATAAATTACATAAGCACATAGTAACATAGTAACGTAACACATGCTAGAAGTATATAACATAATCATAAATTGAAAATTTATAAATGTCCATAAGTCCATTGTCCATTAGTCTCATCTTGTATGAGGAAGTCCAATGATTCCTGCTGGTTTTTAAAGTTCTTTAACAGTCTTCTTATTATCCATGCTCTTTCAGTGTCAGATGTTTCTTAGATCTTCTCCTTTATTTTGAGGCCTTTCTCTTTTTCTGTCTCTCTCTGATGGACAAGGCGAATATGACTCGTTGGCACCCATCTGATTCCTTCTCCTGCTGAAGAAATACAAGCAAACCCTCTCCCCCAGGCAGTTAACCTATCTGGTCCCTTCCATTCACCACTTTCTGGATCTCTCCACATCACCTGGCGATTATCTAAGGACAGTGGAGCTGCTCGCACTGGACACTGCCCTTCTGGTGGGTTATAAAACCTGTCTGCCGGAGCCAGTGCATCTTTGTCAAAAATTAGAAAATTAATGGTATAGAGAACTAAATTTAGAAGTTCCCTAGGGCTACCTGTGGCTCCCCCTTTCTTTTGTTTTTGGAGGAGTGTCTTAATATCTCTGTTTCTTCTCTCTACTATTGCCTGCCCTTGAGGATTAAAGGGTATGCCCGTGGTATGTAAAATCTTATACTGTGCACAAAAGTGTGTAAAATGTTTGGACGTATATGCAGGTCCATTGTCTGTTTTTATTGCTTGTGGCACACCCATAATTGCAAAAGCCTGTATAAGGAATTCAGTGACCACTCGGGCTGTCTCTTTTGCTGCTGGCATTGCAAATGTGAATCCTGAAAAGGTGTCTACCACGACATGAATAAAAGATAGACGACCAAAAGATTTATAATGGGTCACATCCATTTGCCAGATTTCATTGGGTCTCAAACCACGAGGATTCTTCCCTGGAGGGAGTGTAGGAGCATGGAAAGGAAGACAAGCTGTACAGCTTTTTACTATGCTCCTAGCTTCCTCTCTTGTGATTCCAAATTGTAAACGTAAAGCTCGAGCAGCCTGATGATATTTAGAATGAGATTCTTGTGCTTCCTGAAATAAAAAATGAATAAAAAAAATGAAAAAATTGTAACGAGCTGCCGTCTCCAGAAGCTGCTGGATCGCTCTCTGGGAAGAGATCTGCTGTGTCTACTCAAATATTTAAGACAGATTCTTCTTCCTGTATTGAACCGTTGTCTCCAGGCAGTTGCTGTTAACTCTTGTCCTTAGAAGTGACTTCCCTTCCTGCAGAGAGCCCCGTCAGGCCTGATGTAATGCAGATAGTCTTCCTTCTTGAATCCTGGCTCTGAATCTCCTCCAGCTCTTATCCTTCTCCAGGCCGATCTGCTCTCTGCGCCCATTGCTGTCTCTTTTTATCCTCCCAGAGAATGGGCGTGGGATAATGCAAGGGCTTCTGGGAAGAACCACCCCAGCCAATGAGCTTGCCCCCTCTATCAAGTCAACCTGAGTTCTCACCTTGTAACCGTCCAGAAAACCTGAATTCTCACCTTGTCACCATCCAGACAACCTGAGTTCTCACTTAGTAATCCTAACATCTCCCCCTTTCTTTTGATTTAGAACATAGGACAGTCATGACCTTGAAACATAAATCCATCAATATGGGAAGTATTACAGATAATTACATAAATTACATAAGCATATAGTAACATAGTAACATAACACATGCTAGAAGTATATAACATAATCATAAATTGAAAATTTATAAATGTCCATAAGTCCATTGTCCATTAGTCTCATCTTGTGTGAGGAAGTCCAATGATTCCTGCTGGTTTTAAAGTTCTTTAACAGTCTTTTTATTAGCCATGCTCTTTCGGTGTAAGATGTTTCTTAGATCTTCTCCTTTATTTTGAGGTCTTTCTCTTTTTCTATCTCTCTCCAGGTGCTTGTTGCCACCCATCTATTTCCTTCTTCATCTGTTTTCTTCTGTCTGTTAAAATACAAGCAAACCCTCTCTCCCAGGCAGTTAACCTATCTAATTTTCTTCTATTTACCACTTTCTAAATCTCTTCTCATCATCTGACAATTACATTGGAGTTGTTTGCACTGGGCACAGCCCTGTTGGTTTAAAAGGCCTGTATTCTCCCCAAGTGTAATCCATTTTTGCAATCTGATTGCCTTTTGGCTCACTTATCAGGTAATCCCTTTCTGCCATGTGATTGCTTCTCTGCTGATTGATTAAATCAGAGTCCTGGCCTTCTAAAGGCTCTTTAGGTGTAACATCAGCTGCCATCATGCCCCAAGTCTTTTTTGCCTGGGACCCTGGATCTGGGCCCCTCATCCTATTTCCCTGAATTAGTTTACACTCTGATGCCCAATGGAGTCCTCTGTTGCATTTTGGACATGGGGTTTTAGGTCTTCTCTCACCCTGTCTTCTCACTGTATCTCCATACCTACACTGAGCTCTTAGATGTCCAATTTTTCCACATTGAAAACATCGCCGAGTTTCTCTAGAAGTCCCTTGCCAGGAGGGACCCTGTCTTTCCACATTCATCATTGTCCGGGTGTAAAAAGCATTTGTTCCCACTGTAGCACAGCGTCTTATGATCTCCTCTAAAGGAGCATCTTTGTCTAATCCCCATATAATTCTTTTGCAAATCTCGTTGGCATTTTCCTTAGCCAGATGTCTGGTCATTATTTCTGTAGCTGAATTTTCTCCAATAGTTCTTTTGACAGCAGTTTGTAAACGTCCCACAAAATCTGCAAAAGGTTCATTGGGACCTTGCTGTATTTTAGTGAAAGCCTCTCCACGATCTTTCTGTCCAGGAAGGACACCCCAAGCTTTTATTGCAGCCTTAGCAATTTGTTCATATATCGTCATGGTATAATTAATCTGTTCCGAATTCTCTCCATACCGACCTTCACCAGCTAAGTGCTCAAAAGTGAATTGTGTGTTAACTCCTATTTCCAAATTGCATCTGACTTGAATTTTACATAATTCATGAAATTCCGAAAGCCATAATAAATTTTCTCCAGGTTCCAGGCATATCCTTGCTATGGATTTCCAATCATTCGGGGTTAGGACTTCATAAGACAAACCATCTAGTAACATTTTGACATAAGCTGATGTAGCCCCATAAAGGGTACAACCTTTTTTCAAATCCTTAATTTTATTCAAATCTAAAGGTGCATATTTTCTCCTTTTATGACCTACAGAGTCAGTATTTTCAATCACAGGATATGCATGTATAAAATCACTTATATCCTGTCCTTCTTTCTTAGCTTTAACCAATGCTTTTTCTAATCTTGTCATAGGCTTAGACTGCTTCACAGACAATTCTGTTTGTGTTTCTGCCTCTTCCTCTCCTCCTTCTTGCTCCACCCATGAAGGGTTAATTGAGGGAGGAGATGGGAGGTGCTCCTGTTGCTGTTGCTCAGAATTGTACTTAACTTCATTGTTATCTAATTCATCCTTTTCACCTAGTTTAGTTGACACTTCCCCATTTTGCTCCTTCATCTCTTCCTTTAGAATAACATTTTTTAAAGCCATTTGGATTAAATTGTAGGTATGAATTGTATCTTTGGAAACTGAGTTTGGTCTGGAACCAAAGGGTAAAATGTCACAAAGGTAATTGTACTGTTCACCTAATTGCTCTCCTACTAATTTCCACTCATCTGGATCCAATTCTTCTTCCAGAGAAAAAAAAGGACATATGACCTTCACAGTTCTTAAAAGTTCAGTAATCTCCTCTAAAATTATAATCAATCCTTGGCTTTTCATAACCTTGATGATGCTCTCCAAACATTTTCCTTGAACAGAAGGTGTTTGCCCCATTTCACTATAAGAGATTCCTGGTTTAGCCCTTAATAAGTTAAGTTCCTTATTTATCTATTAGCACGCTCACTTAATCTTTAACAAAGTTTCCTCGTTACTCACGGTTCTGGGTCAGAGAGACTGAGATCTAGATCGGAAGCTTTTCCACTGGAATCAGGACCGTGTCTGTCCCTGTTCGGTTGCGAAGGTCTGGTCTAGCTCCTCTTGTCAGGATAAGCAAAAGTCCTTGCCCCACGTTGGGCGCCAATTGTAATGAGCTGTTGTCTCTAGAAGCTGCTGGATCGCTCTCTGGGAAGAGATCTTCTGTGTCTACTCAAATCTCTCAGACAGATTCTTCTTCCTGTAACGAACCGTTGTCTCCAGGCAGTTGCTGTTAACTCTTGTCCAAAGAAGTGACTTCCCTTCCTGCAGAGAGCCCCGTCAGGCCTGATGCAATTCAGAGTCTTCCTTCTTGAATCCTGGCTCTGAATCTCCTCCAGCTCTTATCCTTCTCCAGGCCGATCTGCCCTTTGCGCCCAATGCTGTCTCTTTTTATCCTCCCAGAGAATGGGCGTGGGATAATGCAAGGGCTTCTGGGAAGAACCACCCCAGCCAATGAGCTTGCCCCCTCTATCAAGTCAACCTGAGTTCTCACCTTGTAATTGTCCAGAAAACCTGAATTCTCACCTTGTCACCATCCAGACAACCTGAGTTCTCACTTAGTAATCCTAACACTCCACCAATAATATATTAGAGTCCCGGTTTTCCTACATTCCCTCCAACATTTATCATTATCTTTTCCTGTCATCTTAGCTAATTTGAGAGGTCTTGATGCTAATTTAAGAAAATAAATAAGTAATGATGAAACAGTCCTGAAGCCTCATCAATCTCTATTCTCTGGGTTGAGAAGGTAAAACATATTGACATGTTATTTTACTTTTATTGCCTTTTTCCTGAAAATATTGAAGTGCTAGTATCCTTTTTAAAATCAGAGATCAGAAGTGTGAGGCCCCCCAAAAGGGGCTAATCAAAATATTCTTGTGATTTGAGTTTTTGTGAGGTTAGTCTTTGAAATAGTGACAATCCTAGGGTTAAAGGTACAGAATAGTAATTTCAGCCAAAGCACAGTTTTTTTTAAATAGATTTTATAAAACCATGTGTCAACACTACACACACACACACACACACACACACACACACACACACACACACACACATTTCTGTATATGTATGTGTGTATATAGTCAATAGCAGAGGGTTAATCAAATAAAATCCAGCAATTACAACTATGTTGTTCCCTATCTTCCAATATTGATAATTTAAAAAAAAATCTTAGTAGCATGTTTTTTCATAATTGGCTAAAATCTATTAACATAAAAAGGTAGGGAATGGATATACAATTAGGCATTTCCTAACCATACTGCCATATATGACGTTCAAGTAGCCAACCAAGATATTTTTGTATTCATAGGCAGTATATGCAGAGTTATAACCAGAGATGATTAGCAAATCTGTTTAAATATATAGGTCAGAACCAGAAACTGAACCTACTAAAGCAGTATTCATTTTTTTCTTCACCATGCCATGCATGCTCCATAGCATCTGTGGCATTCTACATGCATTAAAATATTTCATTAAGAAGATCATAAGGCATCCAGGGTATAGCCAAGATGGTGGAGGCGATACACATTTCTCTCCGACCTTCTCCTACAACCTCTGACTAATTAACAAATCCAGCCTCTGAATTAGTTCTGGACCAGCAGAACACACAAATATTGAGAGTGCAACCAATTAACAACAGAAGATAATTTCCAAGATCGCCAGACAAGTTCTGTTTCAATTGGAAATGGGAGAGAGGCAGACAAGCACAAGCAGCTGAGCACAAATGCCAGCACAGACAGTGCAGAGCCCTGGGGCAGTGCGGACTCCATGGGGTGGTACAGAATCTACAGGAATCTTCAACAATGTTGGCCACTCTGCCCTGGTTGCAAGCCAGTAGATCAGCAGAGAAGTTATAAAGCATCCAACACAGACACAAAAGGTAAAGAGTTTACCCTGAAACTCCAGAGTCTCATGGGGCCTAGCCATGCCCACCCAGCACCACAAGTGAGTCAGCACGGACTCAGTGCAGCTGTGGCCTCCTTATAGAGGAAGTTGCTACTTGTAGAAGAAGCTTGGAAAACCCCCTCTGCCCTAAAAGCAGACTTAACTTTAAAAGTAAAGAGAGCTTTTCTGATGAAAGAGAACAGATTTCAAACCCTGAGGAGACTAAAGGAAGATTGTCTCCAGATGAAGCCCCCAAAAGTAAAATAACCTGGTCCCCATCACACAAGGCTTTCCTAGAAGAAATTAAAAAGAATCATAAAAGAGAGCTAGAAGAAAAATGGGGAAAGGAAATGAAAACTTAGCAAGAGGTTTTGGAAAAGGCATATAACTCATTAAAAGATAGATTTGATAAAATGGAAAAAGAAAACAACTCCCAGAAAAACAGAATTTGTGAAACAGAAAAAGAAAATAACTCCTTAAAAACAGAATTTGTGAAATGGAAAAAATTCCATAGAACAAAACAACTCATTTAAAAATTCAATTGGACAAATACAAAAAGAAGTAAAAAAGTAAATGAAGAAAATAATTCGCTAAAATTTAGAACTGAACAAATGGAAATGAATGACTCAATGAGACAAGAATCAGTGAAGCAAAACCAAAAAAAAAAAATAGAAAAAATAGAAAAAAAAGTAAAATACCTGATTGGGAAAACAACTGACTTGAAAAATAGATCTAGGAGACACAGTCTAAGAATTATTGGACTCCCTGAAATCCATGATGAAAAAAAAGAACCTAGACACTATTTTTAAGGAAACCATCAAAGAGAATTGCCTAGATGTCATAGAATCAGAAGGTTAAATGACCATTAAAAAATTTAATGAACATCTCCTGAAAGAGACCCCAAAATTAAAACCCCAAAGAATGTCGTGGCTAAATTTCAGAACTATCAAACCAAGGAAAAACATTACAAGCAGCCAGAAAGAAACAATTCAAATACCAAGGAACCACACTAAGGATTACTGAGGACCTAGCAGCTTCCACTTTAAAGGCTCAAAGATAGATCCAGTGACCCCTTGTAGACCAATTTCCCTCCTTGGAGAGAATCCTTTGGAGGCTCACTGGCCATGGTCCTCTGCTGTTTTCCCTTTTAGATGTGCAAGATAAAATAGCAGCTAAGAAGCTTGTTCTCCCTGTTACCAGATTTCAGTCAGGTTTTGACAATTATTTCAGTTGGGGTTGAATTCTTGCTCCAACATTTGCACTCTCCGTGTTATCCTGAATAAGTCACTTAACCTCAATTTCCTCATTTATAAAATGATGAAAATGGACCAGATGACCTTCTGACATCTTGTCTTTGATTCAAAGATCCTATCATTTTGAAATTCCTTGCTTGCCAGGAACCTTGTTTTCTTAATCTGTTCTGCTAATGATTGAGCTGATTGTGGGAAAATAATTTCTCTCACATTTCCATTTTCTCACCTATAAAATGAACTTCCCCATTTCTGCCAAGGGTCCCACCAACCTCCCCATCATAGAGATTTATAACCTTGATTTCATTTCACCCTCCGCTCATCTCTAACTTGTTCTTCATATATAAGCCATTGCCTAAAAACATGTTTCTCTACAATATCTTTCTCAAATTTCCTCTTAGTTCCATTCACAAACCCACAACCTTGGTGGTGGCCCTCATTGTCCCTCCCCTAGACTACAGTACTAATATTCTAGTGGGCTTCCATACCACAGTTCATTCTCCATTCAGCTGCCCAAGTTATTTTCCTAAAACTTAGATCTATGTCACCATGTCAACCCAAACTCTACTCAACAAAAAATTCAACAGCTCTAGGATCAAATAAAATGACTTTTGTTTGAAATTTAAGATCCTTTATTATCTGTTCTCTTCCTATATTTTCAGTCTTCCTTTAAAGATTTTTTATTTATTTAAAATAAATCTAAAATAAGAAAAAAAGCAAAACATAAAAAAGAAAGACAGAAAAAGAAAAGAAGCACATTGTCATGTACCTAGCAGAACATCATGTAAAGTTCAAAATGTGTAGCAATAAATTCTCATTTCAAGAAAGCATACATAACAATAGAAGATATTATATTCATGATCATCTACCTTTGCTTCTTTGTAGATTTTTTTTGTTCTCTGCTGTGTACTTTTTATTTCATTCTTTTTATCCCCTTTCTTCTTCCCCATTTCCCTCAAGCAGGCTACAACTAAGCACAAATATATTTACACACACACACACACACACACACACACACACACACACACACGGCTATTTTTGTCTCCTCTCTTCTCCTCCCCTCCTCTCCTCTTCCTTCCCCTTCCCTCCTCTTCCCTCTCTTTTCCTCCCCTCCTCTCCCCTTTCTTCTCCTCTCTTCTCTTCTCTTCCTTGTCTCAATACATATGTCTCTATATGTATATCCATTTTATATATATATATATGTATATATATATATGTATATATATATAGTTATTTATATATAGAAATGTGCATGCAAACATTCTGAAGAGAGAAAAATGGATGGAATATATATTATATATAGATACACATTTGCACATTTCCCTTGGGCACTTAGGTAGCACAGTGGATGGAGTGCCAGACCTGAAGACAGGAAGACTCATCTTTGTGAATTCAAATCTTGACTCAGACACTAGCTATGTGACTTAACCTTATTTACTTCAGTTCCTCATCTGTAAAATGAGCAAGAGAAGGAATTGGCAAATCACTTAGGTATCTTTACAAAGAAAACCCCAAATGGGTTAATAAAGAGTCAGACATGACTGAAATGACAACATTCCACCCAGGCAATAAAAGTTATGGAGAAAATAGTGAATAATTCCATACTTCCTTCAAATGAATAATTTAAACATCTCATACATCACCTAAGGAAACAAATTTTATCATAGAAACTGTAGGTAAACTGAGTCAAGTTACTGATTAATCTATATTTAAAGGATTCATAAATAGGCTGATTGAGGAGGAGGAGGATTTACATGCTCCAAACAGTTGGGGACAGTTGAGATTCTTCCTACAGTTTCTTATATAAGGAATGCTTAAGGCTCGAAATAAAATTTACATTCCATAAAACAGCTTTTGTTCATGTGAGGATAATATTGAAAGAGTCTTTTACTTACCAAAAATTTCAAGAGCCTTGAGTCCTAAATAATAAAATGAAATGAAAAATTCCCTTAATGATAGTAAAAGACAAAATAGTTCAAAGCCGGATCTTCACATTGGTGTGCTTTCCATCTCCACATGGGATGTGGTCCACCTCGATAAAATGTCTTGAATATTAGACTCTGAGACTTCTGGGTTGGATCTAATAGGACAATTGGATCTAATCAAACAAGGAACTTATTTACTCTTGATCAGAGAAGTGATAAATTCAAAATGGCCATCTGACAAAAGTAACCAGACTGCTCAGTGGGGGAGGAATTGGCAAGAAGGAGCCAGGTTGGAGGTAGGGAAACTAAACAGGAATCCAGGAATGAAATAATGATCATGTGGAAGTAGGATGGTATCTGCGGAGATAAAGGAATGGGTATATATGTGAGACTTCACAAAACAAAATAGCAGGTGATTGAGTATATAGGGTTGAAAGCAATCTATAGAATAACATTTTCATATAGGGACAAAGACTTAAAGCCATGTTAGTTGACTTAGTTGCACAAAACTAGATATTGAGTCACTTAAACTGATAAACTGATAAAAAATCAAACAAAAAACAAGAAGTAGGTGAAAGGTAACTGGAAGCACTGAGTGAGCATGCTTAATGAGTTAAGTAATAGTAACTTCTCCCTAAAGGAAGAGTTTGCCAAGGTTTTGGAACATAGGTTGTATGATGAAGGAAGGGAAACATGTTAAGGAGGAACTTGCAATGGGAGGACCAGGAAGTCTGTTAAGTTTGTCACCCCCAGCCAATGAGATGCTGAGGAAGGAATCTTGCACTTTGGGACAGGAAATAAAAGACTCATTCTCATGTCTATTAAGGCAGACCTTCCCAGGAACTGCCCCTTGAACAATTCTGCTTCTTGCAAGAATTATAATTAAATTGCCTTACTTCATGCACTCCTGAGTCCTCCTTATCTTTGTAGTGAATTTCTATTAGGATAATGGCACAAAGACAGTTTTATTGGCAGTAAAGGGGAATTGCCAGGGGTTGCTTCTTTAGAGAAGAAGATAATAAATTTAGTTTGGGGGATGTCAAGTTTTTGATTGCAGTGGAATAGTCTAGGTTGAAATATGACAAGTGGAGATAAGACTGTGGAACTCAGTTGAGGGTAAGGACAATTGTAATCGAGAGAGGAATGAAGTACTTACTATGTAATGGACTATACTAATATTATCTCATATGATTTTCATCCTGGGAGATGAGTGCTATTATTATTCCCATATTACAAATGGGAAAACCAAGGTAGACAGAGATTAAAGAGCCTTCCTCCATATCATACAACTAGTAAATATTGGAAACTGTATTTGAACTCAGGTCTTCCTGACTTAAGGACCAGAGATTTATTCACTATGCAATCTAGCTACCCTGAAGAGGTAAGCATTATGAAGAGAGAGGAGCAAGAGAATGAGATTTGAGTGTTGGGAATAGGGCAGAAGGGAAACCTTCTCACCTGTGGATACACACATGCACTGGAATCCATATATTGATACTCAGTCACACAGTTATGTTTACTTGGAAAAACAAAAAGAGATCCAGAAGAAGCACTCACATTTCTTTAATATTCCAAGGTTAATGAAAAACAACACTGGGAAGGAAAGAAAAGAGAATGACATTGACATTTAGAGAGAGATTAAGGATTGCCCAAGTGTCAGTCAATTAGTCAATAAGAATTTATTACCTGCTTATTATGTGCTAGGTTCTGGGTTAAGTGTCAAAAATGGAATTCAACTTTGAGTGCTTGCCTGTAAAGCTTCTGACATAAGCCTGCTTAGATACATACAGACAGGCTTACCCTCAGAAACACTTTCAGTTCTTGGAGACCTAGGGATGTAGGTGTGTGGTTATATGTAAACATTCACTCACCAAACAAAAATACATCACAGTCACTAACTAGCACAATAGCTTTAAAGTGCACTAAGACTTTTGGAACACCCTGTAAATGGAACGTTGTTTGTGCAGGAGTGAGAAAGATTATGGGAGAAATGGAACAGATCATGGAAGAAAACCTTATGATGCCCTCTCTCCTACCAGGTACAGAGCTCAATGCCCTGAGGCAAGGAAGTACTCTCCTTTTTATTTCACTAGACACTTCCAATACCCTGTGTAGTAGGTAAATTTCCTTCAGAGACACTGAGCCAATTCCAAAGGACTTGTGAGGAAAAATGCTATCCATTTCCCGAAAAAGAACTGAATACAGAATGAAGCACACTTTTATTATTTCCTTTATTATTCTTGGTTCTCCATCTGCATTTTTTTTTTTTTTTTTTTGCAATATGGCTAATGTGGAAATGTTTTGCCTGATTGCTCATATATAATCAATTATCAAACGGCTTGTCTTCTCAAGGAAGGGAGAGGAGGGGAGGGAGAGAATATGGAACTTATTTTTTTAATTGTTTACATATAATTGAGAAAAAATAAAATAAAAATTACATGTTAAAACCAAAAGAAAAGTACTGAGGCTTTCCTCAAGACTTAAAATGGCTCAGGGAAGGAAGGCTTAAGCTTTTTGGCTTAGCTTCCTAGTTGGTTTCTACAAAAACCAGTCCATGAAGTCAGTAGCTCCTGAGGGCTTGACAAGAATACCAGCATGGCCAACATGGACCTTGAATCAGCACTATAGTCTTTCAACAAGGTATTCTTATTGACTCTCCTTTTTTACTATGCTCAAGAAAACCTGCTTTTGTTTCTTAGTTTAAATTTATTTTTTATCAATCAAGAAGCGCTTCTTACCCCTTCCCTTTGGGGAAAAAAGAAGAAAAACAAAAGCCCAGTAACAATATGTGCAGTCAAGCAAAATAAATCCCCATACTGGGTGTGTGTGTTTGTGTATATACATATATATATATATATAATATATATATACACTCACCGTTTATGCATATATATGTATATGCATGTACATATAGCCAACACATATGCATATGTTTATATACATACATAAATATATACAATATACTTATATAGCTAATGTGGGAATTTATATTTTAATGTTTGGGTATTATAATATATATATATATATATAATATTATAAAGATACCTATTTCTTGAATTGAAAATGTCTGCCTTAATCTGTATCTTGAGTCCATCACTTCTCAGAGTAGTAATGTTTCTTCTTCAGTTTTGGAGAATGATGTAAATGTCCTTTTGTTAACAGATGTTCTATAAGGGTCTTCTTTTGTTCCAATCCCAAATCTAAAGCACTAGTGATATATACAACACTCTTCCATGATGAGGTCACCCACCTACCTTAGTGCCAGAATTAAACCTGTTGAGCGACTGGGTCCGCCCCATAGATGAGCTGCTCAGATTGTGGGGGTGATCCCCAAAGGGCAGTGGGGTGAGCTGGGCCAATCTTCAGTGGCTCTTGCCAGAAACTACAGGAGGAAGAAAGGGATATGAAAGGGGGTTGCTGAGGTGTGCTGGGCTCACCCAATTTGGGAATGAAATACTTTAAATTCTGCCTTTCAAAGCAATGCAAAACTGGAGGGATGGGAGCTGAGGTCATCGGAATTATCATCATTAATTCATTTTAATTTCTTTTTCTGGGGAGGGGGTATGCAACTATTTGCTTAGCAAACAATTTGCTTTATTTTCTTCTTGTCTCCAGCTTCTTCACACTCTTGAATCCTCTTCCATCCATCCTGTATATACACTGAGAGTATTCAGAAACTTTGAACTGGGGCCCTTCATTTCCTCTTAGCAACCTGTGGGACATTCTGACTCAACCAGGTTTAGGGTTTATAACAATCAGAGGGCTTAGAAGACATCTAAGTTCAGTCTCTCAGTTCAATTCATTTTTAACATTTATTAAATATCTATTATGTACCAGGCACTGGAAATATGAAGGTCACACTCCCTCCTTCAACCTTTGCCTTCAAAAAAAGCTTACATTTTACTGGAGTGATAGAGCATATATATAAATAATTATATACACACATACATGCATATTTTCTTTCTTTATAGTCTAAATACATGCAAATATGTTAACAAAATGAGAGGGGCAAAGAGATATAGAAAGGAAAGAAGGAAGGCAGGCACGAAGTTAGGAAGGAAGGAAGGAAGAAGAGAGACAGACATAAGACAGAGAGAAGAAGAAGGAGGAGGAGAAGAAAGAGGAAAAGGAGGAGGGGGAAAAGGAAGAGGAGGGGAAGGAAAAGGAAGAAGAGGAGAAGGAGGAAGAGGAGGAGAAGAAGAAGAAAGAAGAAGAAGAAGAAAAAGAAGAAGAAGGAGGAGGAGGAGGAGGGGGGGAGAGGGAGAGGGAGGAGGAGAAGAAGAAGAGGAGGGAAAAGAGAGGAAGAGAAAGGAGAGAGAAAAAGTGGGGAGAACAATCAGTTTGAAGATATTAAGAAAAGCCTAGTTTAAGAGACCGTATTTTAGCTGGGGTTAGAAGTAAACTACAGATTTTAGAAGATAAAGAGAAAGAGCACTAACAGAAGTGGGAAGCCTTCTAGGCAAAGCCAGAGAGCTAAGACATAAAATGCCATGTATGGAAAAGGGCAAACTAGCTAATTTGTATTAGAACAGGAAGTGCATGAAGGGGACTGATATGAAACAAGATTGGAAGGCTCAATGGCTGGCTCAGTGACTATCTGAATTTCTATCTTGCCTCAGATACTTATTATCTGTGTGGCACTTCACTTAACCTTTCAGTGATTCAGTTTATTTATCTGAAAAATGAGAGGGTTTGACTCAATAAAGAATTTTCCAGTCTAAATCTTTCCTTCTGTGGAAAGGTGAACTAGAACTAATATAATGGAGAATTTTAGATTTCAGACTAAGGATTTTATATTTGATTCTAGAAGCAATAGAAAGTTACTCAATAATTATGAGTAGGGAAACGACAGACATCTTTGTTTTAGGGATATCTCAGAGAGAAATGACTTGCCCAGAAGAGTAGGTAGCAAATCCAATTTGAACCCAGGTTACTGGTTCCAAACTCCAACTTCTTTTTGTGGCCCTATGGGCACTTTCGTGGCTAGTGTTTATCTTGTGATGTTTGTGATGCCAACATGGCTTGTCTACTCCATTTGAGGCTACCTGTTTCCCCCATTCCTTATTTGTTTTTGCCTCTAATCCGTCAGTCAGACGGATTTAGCCTAGAATACTCTGTTCAAATCTATTTGCCAACCCACCTTAAAGGATTGGATCCAAATAGCCCCCTTTAAGGAAATTTTCTGGATCATTTTGCCCAACTCTATTTCTTAATTTAAATCTCCCCTCCCCTCTCCTTTACCTTGATGGGATAAACTTAATTTATATTCTTTTCTCCAGCATAAGTCCTTGTCTGTTTCTGAGTGCCTCCTGAGTGTGTTTCCTAGCCATTATTAGGGAATTAAGAGATGGATATAGAAGGTATCAAAATGGATAAGGAGAAGACAAATATTACTAATTTGATCACAAGAAAATTCGGTCCCATCCAGAAATAAAAGTCCTAATCACTAACGAATTAGAAATTCTTGACTATGGGACTGAGAACCATTGCATTTAAAGTGATTTTATTATATAATTGATCTCCTTTGTAATCCCTTCCTCCCTTACTTCCTTCCTTTCTTTCTCCTTCCCTCTCTCCCTCCCTCCCTCCCTCCCTCCCTCTTTCCCTCTTTCCTTCCTCCCTCCTTCCTTCCTTCCTTCCTTCCTTCCTTCCTTCCTTCCTTCCTTCCTTCCTTCCTTCCTTCCTTCCTTCCTTCCTTCCTTCCTTCCTTCCTTTCTTCCTTCCTTCCTTCCTTCCTTTCTTCCTTCCTTCCTTCCTTCCTTCCTTCCTTCCTTCCTTCTTTCCTTCCCTTTCTTTCATCACTTATTAAGTACATAGTAAATTCTGACATTGGGAAAAGAATGTAAAAGTAAGTCACTGTATCTGTTCTCATAGAGTAGATTGTCTTTGTTATGCCCCCCTCCTCCCATCATTCTCTTTTGGGCAACATTCCCCCCCTCCCATACCCCATCCCCAGCACACACATCTATCTCTTGCCCATTCCTTGGGGTACCATATGGCTGTCTTACACACCTGCCCCTCCCTGGATAATTCTGCTATTTTCTCTATTTTTCTCCAGTATTATCAGCAGCAGCAATAATAAACACTGGGTGTCTCATTCTTATTTAAGACTAACTGGCAGGTTGTAAAGGATCTGATAAACTAATTCCAGCTAAGGTGGTAATGACTGATAATGACTTAATGAGTTACCTTTGCCAGGAGCATCTGCATTTCAAGAGGTAATTTTAGATTGTAAACTCTCAGAAGAAGGGAATGATTTGTAATTCATTTTTAATCCCTACACCAGTTGGAATGGATTTTAGAAGTCCTTTAAGTTTCTTTTATTCTATAAAGAGGATTAGATAAAAAAGTGAATTGGGATTCTCTGATTCCAAATCAAATCCTCTTTTTACTTCATCATTCAACCACCACATCCTGTTTTCCCTGAAATGTGGGTGATCCTTCTTTTTTTGTTTTGTTTTTGTTTTTGGATTTTCTTTCTTGATGTCTTTTGATTATTTTAAAAATCGATTTTCTGAATACATTCCCTCTCCTTCCTTAAGCTTTCCTTTTTATAAATAAAAATATAAAAGTAAAGCTTTCCTTTTTATAAATATTTTTTAAAAGAAAAAAAAAGTTTAGGAAAAAACCAACTAACATATTTAGTTTATCGGATAGCATGCTCAAATATTCCACATTAATAATCCTCCACCTCAGCAAAGAAGTTTTCTCATCTATTCTCCAGGGCCAAGTTTCTTGGTCATCATAATTATACAACATTCAATTTTGTTTTGTTTTATTTTGTCATTGTTGTAGTCATATGTTATTTTCTTGGTTTTGCTTACTGTTCTGTTTCCTGTTCTGCTTTCCTGTTTATTCTGCATCAGTTCAGATAAATCAGCACATGCTTCTTCGAATATTTTTGTATTTGTCATTTCTTATGGTGAGGTAATATTCCATTGCCTTCATGTGCCACAATTTGCTTAGTCATTCTCTAGTCAATGAACATATGTTTTATTTTCAGTCCTTTGCTACTACAAACAGAGTTATTCGAAATATTTTAGTGTAGATGTCTTTCTTTTTGTCTTTGATTTCCTTGAACTATGTACCCTAGTTTCAAAGGATATGGGTATAACCCACCCTTATTGCCCTTTAAAACTAAATTCTAAATAGCTTTTAAAAACAGTTAAACCAATTTATAATTCTTTTCATTTCCCTAAAAGTCTCTTAAGCATCTTTTGCTATCTTTTCTGATGAACATCAGAGTTGTTTTGATTTCCATTTCTCTTACTATTGTGGAATAATCTTTCATATGGTTGTGAGTAGTTTGTTATTCTTCTTTTGATAACTACTTGTTCATATAAGTTTATCACTTATCCACTATGGAATGGTCTTGTCCATTGTGGCTCTTAGTCTTATCTGTTTGTGCTAATTTCCTATTAACTTAGATATCAGATTCTTATCAGAAATATCTGATGCAAAGATTATTTTCTCATTAAACATGAGACATTCCCTTTTAACCTAGTTGCATTAAGTTTGTCTTTCAATTTCATGTAGTTAAAATTGCCCATTTTATTTTTTGTGATCTTTTCCCCTTATTTGATAAAAGAATTCTCTTCCTGTCTTCCAGTTTCCTTCTTCATTTTTTAGGATGAGTAATTTTATATTTAAATTGAGTATTCATGTATAATTTGTAGTCTGTAGTATAGGATGCTGGTGTGTGTAATGTTCTTCTCTAAATTGTAATGTTCTCTGGGAGTAGGTTTTTTGGAGGGCTTCTAGGAGCAGCCTTCCTTTCAGTTCAGTGTAATCACCCCAAATGCAGCCAGGAGTTAAAGTTCAAATCCTTTATTTACTCTTTCCAAGTATTGTCTCCTTCCTTGGGCCTGGTTAGCTTTAATAAAGGCCTATCTCTTTCCTTGGTTCCGAGAGCTCTTGCCACTAGTCCTTTGCCTCTGCCAGCTTCAGCCTCTAGCTCCTAGAATGTCTCCAGCCAGCACAAAGGTGGAAAATGGAATGAATCTGCCTTCAAGAGTGGGCTTGTGCTTTTTTGGGCTCCTCCTTATATATGCTCTCTTGAAGGTGTGAATCTTGTGGAACTCTAATTAGTAAGTACATTAGAGAACTGTTAAGCACCCTGCTAAACAACCATTTTCTTTATCAATTCCAGTGACTTAGCACCTTGTAAGAATTCTAACAGGTCTGAACCTATTTTTTTTTTTTTTTTTGGTCAATCTACTTTCCAGTTCTCCTAACAATTCTTATCAAACAGGGAGTCCTATCTCAAATAGTTTATAGTTTCAGTTTTATAATGTACTGCTTTACTGAGTTCAGTTGTTTTTGATTCTTGATACTGTTCCCCTGAATGTTTTTTTTTCTGTTTGTAAACTAGCATCAAAATAACTTTTATGATTAATATCATATCATGTATCACATGATATAATAAATATGATATAATATATGGTTCAATATGATATGGTATATGATTTGGCATGATACAATGAGATATAATATAATATGTTATATAATAAACATAGAATTTGAGATCCAAGAAGTACTATTTACCTTTAATTTCTATTTAAAAAATAATTTTCCTTGAAATACCAAGTCTCTTATTCTTCTAAATAAATTTTGGTACTATTTTGTCTGACTTTGTGAAATGCTCTATTGGCAAAGATTAGCCCCTATCTATGATCTAATTTACATCCTGTGCTTTTGAAGATTATGATGAAGGACTACAAATTCTGGCAGGAAGTAATGTGAAATGATAACAATAACAACAATGACAATAATGAATAACATTTATAAAGCACTTTCAGGTTTGCAAAGTATTGTACATATGGTGTCTCATTGTATTCTTATAATAATCCTGGGAAGCAAGTGCTGTTATTCCCATTTTGCAAACAAGGAAACTGAGGCAGATAAAAAATATGTGACTAGTTCAGGGTCATAGAGCTAGTTATGATCTATTTTGAATTCAGCCCTTCCTAATTCCTGGTATGACTGTCCTTTGGGTCACCAGAAGAAGGAGGTGTAATGAAAAGACAAGTTGCTTGGGAATCAGAAGTTCTGATTTCAAATCCTGCCTCTTATGATTATTATCTCTATAACCCTGAGTAAATCATCCCATTCCTTATCTGTAAAAGAGATCATCTTTAAAAACCCTCTTAGCTCTTGATTTTGGGTCCTGTTTAGTGACAACACCAGATCATCTGACACTAAGTTTACTTCCTCACCAGTCTTTTGGATTGTGCAGATGCTGATAACTGCCAGCAGAAGCTGCCTCCTTGCCTCTACTACAGTAACCAGATATTGTCATTTTTCCATTTGCAACCTTTGCATCTGTTCTCTCTTTTACTCACAAAGCTACTACTCCAGTTCAGTTCCCTATCACTTTTCCTCTGGACTATTAAAACAGTCTCTTAAGATCTCTTCCTGACTCTAGTCTCCCCTCTCTAACCCAGTCCTTTTCTAATTGCCAAAACTAAGGTGAGAGCCCTGTTATGTCACTATCTTATAGACTAAAATGCAAACTTTTCATTTTGGTTCCAAATTCTGTCTCCCATTTCACCTTCCAGATATATTTCCTACCATCCCTGTCAGACACTATCTTTGATTCTTATAAATATTGCTCTTTTAGCTTTCCTTGAAAACTGTTCCACTGCCTTATCTACGAAGAATCTGTTCACTTTCTTCCTTGCTGTCCCCTACCCCCAACCTCTTCTTCGAATCCTTATTCTCCCTAAAGGCTATGAAAGTTCCATCTGCTTCAGAAACCTTCCCTGATTTCCCTTCAACTCTCTAAATGCCTTGTATTATAGTCGTCTATTTATATAGGATATCTCTCATCAAGCTCATCAAGGAAAGAGGGGATTTCTTTTCTTTTTTCTTTTTTTTGTCTTAATATTCTCTCCCTTACTGCCTCCCAATCCCTTTCTCCAATCAGGTACACAACTTAGTAAACACCTTTTGAATTAAGGGCCTATACTGACGAAATTAAGTAGACCTAGAAATTGTAAATTATTTCTTGTAGTACATTCACAGGGAAGGTTTTTACTTAGTTGCTTGAGTGAATTCTAAAGAAACTGGTAGAGTTTTAGACACCAACAATAGCTGAATAGGGGGATGTTAGAGATGGGAGAGGAAGAAGTGTTCCTTGGTTCTCTTCATAACATATCCTGGAGGCAAATTCTCCCTAGTTCCAACATATTCTGGGAAAGGGGAGATAGAGATGCAACAAAACAGGGATGACTTGTTCTTGTTTCTCAGTCTGAAGAGATCTCTCTCCCCTGGTAACCAATTTTTTTAGGGTGAGTACAACAGAGAGAAAGGGATGGGAAGAGAGGAGAGAGAGGAGGATAGAAAAAAATAAAGGAAGAACAGTATAGAGAGATGAGCAAAGGAGGAAAAAGGGAAGAGAGAAACTCAGAAGGACTAGAAAAGATGGGAGTGTTTTTCCTTCTTGATCCAATTTTTCTTGTGCAGCAAGATAACTGTATAAATATGTATACATATATTGGACTTAACATATATTTTAACATATTTAACATGTATTGGACTACCTGCCAGCTAGGGGAGGGGGGGTGGGTGAAGGAGGGGGAAATTTGGAACAAAAGGTTTTAAAAGGGTCAGTTTTGAAAAATTACCTATGCATATGTTTTGTAAATAAAAAGCTTTAATAAAAAAAAAAAAGAAAAGATGGGGGTGATCAAATGTGGATCAGAGGCCCTTCAGTAGGCACAGAGAGGAATTCTAATCATTCCTTCCAAGGTACCCCTATTCAAGAGTCAAAGATCACTCATCAGTCACCCAGCTACCGGGCTAGGCCAGGCCAAGCTTCCCAAATGCAACGACATCTGCTGAATAGGAGCCAAACAGTGATTCTAATCACCCAGATGAAACTACCGAGTCACAGGACCCACTGAGGAGCCAGTGGCACTGAAGGGGGGGGGAGCCACAAAGGGGAAATGACACTGGGGCTTTTTGTTGCAGATTTCTTCTAGGGTCTTGCCAAGTCAGAGCTCTGCCAAAAAGCAGTAGCACATGTGAACAACAGTCCATGATTTATGGACAAACCTTTCCAAAAAGTCCTCTGTCTTTTGACCAGAATGAGAGAGCCACCATGACCCAAGAGTGTTGACAGCTTGCTTCCTAGGAATGGGCCCAATCTATTTTGGAAGGTGGGAGAGGAAGATCAAAAGTTGGGCAAGAAGGCAGAATGAGATCCATCTTGCCTTATGTCTTGGATTGAAAATTTGGAGAATTTGTGATTATAAATTTAAATTTGTGATGTATAAAATTTTAATTTACATGTTTTCAATTATCTACCAAAAAATACATAGGACTCATTACATGGATCTCATCTCTACTAACAATCTATTGTTAATCTTAGACAATATTTGCCTCCAAATGGGATAGGATTACAGATTTGTCACTGGAAGCAACTCTTAGAGGTCAGCTAATTATAATCCCTCATTTTAGAGATGCGGAAATTGAGATTTAAATTTAAGTGATTTATGGAAGGTCACATACGATGTAAATGGCAGAACCAGGATTTGAAATTGGTTTTCTGAGTCCAGAGGAAGTTAGATGGTACAGTGGATAGATAAGAGTGGTGGATCTAAAGTCAGGAAGATCTGAGTTCAAATTCAGCCACTTACAAGCTGGGTGACTGGGCAAGTTGCTTAACTTTGTAACTTTGTTTGCCTCTGTTTCCTTATCCGTAAAATGGGCTGGAGAAGGAAATGGAAAATCACTCCACTATCTTGCCAAGAAAACCCCAAATGGCATTACAAAGAATTGGATATGACTGAAAATGGTTGAATAATAGCAATAACCACCTCTGAGTCCAGAGACAGCATTCATTCTCCTACATTGTTTTCCTTTTTTCTCCCTAAGCCTTTTCCATTCTTTTCTTTCGGTTGTCTTCCAGAGAGAATGTATTAGCATATGCATAAATAAAAGGAGAAGCAGATATGCCAAACTAGACAACACAAGACTAATTATCTGTTCTTCACTTTGTCTGGAAGATGGGTTCAATTCAATTCATTATATGCTGGAGATAAAAGAATAAAACAATCAGTCTGGGAATCCAAGAAACACACACACACACACACACACACACACACACACACACACACACACACACACACACACACACCCTCTCGCTCTCCTTTCCCCCCTTCCTCTCACTCTCTGTCTGTCTCTGTCTCTCTCTTTCTCTCTTTCTTTTTATCTTATTTTCTGAAGAGAGAATATAACATTTACCGTTAGTAGATATAAAGTTAATTGAGGAGGAAGAAAGACTATTTAAGAGATGTTTAAGAGGTTTCCTTCATATAAGAGATAGTCTCCAAGAAGCAAAGAATTCTACAAGAGAGATATAAAGGAGGAAACACATTCTTCCCTACTTCCCCTTCTGGGTTTCTTCCTTTCTCTTCTCTTGGTCTCCACTTGAGTTTCTTCTATCTTCCTTCTTTATTTTCTCTGAGTCTTGTCCATTTTTCTTTTTTGCTCCTCTCTCTGATTCCTCTTCCAACCTTCTCCATTTATTCCCAGTGTCTCATCCATTCTCCTCATTCTTTTCCTAGAACTCTTCCATTTTCCTCCCTTATCCATTCCAAGATGACTCCCTTTTTGTCCAAATACCTTTATTTCATCCACTTTCACTTTTCTCTTTAGGTATATTTCTATTTCTCTTATTAGTCTGTCCTACTTAGGGGTGGGTGGAACTTGCTCTTTGTGAATTTTCCACTGGAGACAGAAATGGCAAACCTTTCCAGTATCTTTTCCAAGAAAACACCATCAGCAGTAGGGCCCATGGGACATGATGATCTGAACTACCAATACCACAATGATTACTTAAGTGGGGGTAGAAATCTGTAATTAAAAATATAGGAACACAAATTTATGCATAATGGTTTGTATACCCTACAATAATCCTTCACACAGGAGTTCTTTCTAATTTAATCAATAAGTAAGCATTTATTAAGTACCTGCTATATGCCAAGCCTTGTGCTAGGTGCTGGCAATACAAAGACAAAATAATAAGCAAGGGGAAACAATATGCAGCAATATACAAAATAGATTCAAGATAATTTGGGGGAGGAGGGTGTGAGTATTAGGAGAGGTTTCATGTGGGAGGTGGCACTTGACCTGAACCTTAGAGGAAGTCGAGATTTCTAAGAAGTAGATTTGAGGAGTTAGTATATTCCAGGCATGGAGAGCAGTTGGTACAAAGACATGAAGGTGGGAGATGGAGTATTATATGTGGGGAACATTATGAAGGCCAGTTGAAGCTTGGTTTAGGAGAGTGGGAGTTAGAACTTGGAAAGACCTTAATCTCTCTAGTCCAGGAGTTTTTAAAATTTTTTGTTTGTGCATGGACCCTTCCACTGGTATGATGATATTTTCATTTTCAAAGAGGACCAATGATATCACATGTCTGGTCTCTCAAATGACTTAGATTCACAATAGACAATAAATAATATTTGCTTCCATATATGATAGGATAATAGGTTGAGTACTGGGAGGAACTCCTAGAGGTCAGCTAATTACAACCCTTTGTTTTATAAATGAGGAAATTGAAATTAAATTAAGGTGAATTATTCAAGGTCACATAGGTAGTAAATGGCAGAATCAAGATTTGGATTCGGTTCTTTGAGTCTAGGGGCAGTTAGATAGCATAGTCATCAACCTCTCTTTCCCTTCCAGGGTCACCTAAGTCCAATGGCAGAACAAAAATGAAGACAACTGGTGATGGCCCAGGATGTAGTAGATAACTTTGGTATCTTTGCTGTCTGACTGACTCCAGGTTCTCCGCAGGCCCCTGGAACAAGTTGTTCTCATTCACCCATTGCTAAAGGGGGAAGTCTTCAATGCATGGGGTAGACATCCCACTAACTCACTGACCAGTTTGAGATCTATTGGATACCCCCAAGAGAGTTTCATCAGGGTATAGCTTTTGCACATACTGTAGCTTCTTGGAATCATAGGTGAAAGTTGGATGAAGATGGACCCCAAAAGTGGATGAACATCCCTGAAAAGGGCTCAGAAAATCCACATACCATAGGTGCTGGTTCTTTATATACACCCCATATACAAGTCCCTTTCAAAGGAAACCAATTATATTGAAATATAATCATTAACATATTTTTTAAAACCAAGTTTACACAGCACAGGTTAAGAACCCTTTATATAGTCTAGCTCACTTTATAGGTGAGAAAACTGAGGCCCAAAGAGAGGTTAAGTGATTGTTTAAAGTTATATAAATAGCAGAACCAGAATTTAACATAACTTCTGACTTTCAATTAGAGCTCTTTCTGCTCTGCCAACCTCTTAATCACTCTCTTAATCACTCAACAACCAGGAAAATAGGTGAGGATTCCCCATTTTCCTCAAATAATAATGGAACATTTTCTAAGGGGGAATAGAGAGGAAGCTTGGACAGTTGGCATTTTTTTGTGATTAAGATACCTGAGCCTCTGTTGAACAGCTTAATCTCTTGGGGAATGGGCCATGTAGCCCACTCAGGGGAAGTCATCCCACACTGATGAGAGCATTCACCTCAACAAAGCTGAGACTGCTTGTAGACCCGTGGCTCTGTCCCCTATGACCCCAGACAAGGAGCTATGGACCTGGAAAGGAACATTCAGGAGGAAAAAGCAACAACTTCATCCCCTTAACCTGACTCCCTCAGAGGAGTATTGGTCTTTGGGCTAATTACTCTATGACAGCAAGTTAATTAGATAAGAACCAAATTATATGAGCAAGGCTTGCAAGCCCAGCAATTTGAGCGTTTCATGTTGTTTCAGAGATGAGGAGGCTCAGCAGAGAGAAAATGATTTCTTGCTTCCAGGCAAACCAAACCCACGAATTAATGCCTGGACTGCCCTTTTAGGGTGCTAGCCTGGGTGTCAAACACATAAAAGGGGAATAGGTAGCCATCTCTCACACCACTGAGCTGGGACTTCCAGACTTTGCCTTCCTCTTGCTGCATCTGAGAGCCATTTCCACCTGCAACATGAGCCGCCAATTCAATTGCAAACCAGGAGTCTATGCCAAGGGAGGCTTCAGTGGCTGCTCGGCCGTGCTTTCTGGAGTTACCGGCAGCAAACTGGGTAGTTCGTCCTCTTACCAGGCAAGAAGCAAAGGGTTTGGGGGAAACTTTGGCAGTCGAAGCCTCTACAGCCTTCGAGGGAGCCGGAATATCTCATTCAACGTGGCTGGTGGAAGTGGATTGAGTGGGACTTATGGACTGGGCAGGAATCGTCCAAGTGGCTTTGCTGGGAGCATGTTTGGCAGTGTGGCCCTGGGACCTGTGTGCCCATCAGTGTGCCCTCCTGGGGGCATTCATCAGGTGACTGTTAATGAGAACCTCCTGGCTCCACTTAACGTGGAACTGGACCCTGAGATCCAGAGAGTGAGGACCCAGGAACGGGAGCAGATGAAAGCCTTAAATAACAAGTTCGCCTCTTTCATCGATAAGGTGGGTTTGACCTAACTTGGGGGTTATGGCGAGGGACTTATTGAAACTAATGTTCAGGTGGAGCAGGAAGATCTTTGACCTTTGGAGGGACTTCTTAAATAGAGGAATAGTTGTTGCTTTTAATGAAAACGTGTCTCAGCAAAAGAGTGAATTGGCTGAGTTTTTTCTGTTGTTTTTAATAAAAGTGCTTCTAGGGAGAATATAAAAGCTATATCTGGATTATCTCAGCCCCTATACAGAACCTTGTCCTGAGAATCACGAAGGGGGAGAGCTAATTGGAAAAAGAAATGTGGACTTTAATGTTCTCTTGGTACCAAGAATCAGCTACTGGGCCTTTGTAGAGAAAAGTGGATGAGAAACAACAATTCTCTCTCATAGCCTTCCTAGAAAAATCAAGAAAGCATTCTACCTCTTTCCAACTGTGTCTCCTTTACTGGGACCTAGCATTTAAACCATATCTTCTCAAGCCACATTTCTATGGAGTGTGACTTTCAATGAATTCTATATGACCTCAGGGAAACATATGGGGAGAGGGCTATGAAGAAGTGTAAGGTGTCTGCTATAATGGACCATAGAGGATCTTCTGGTCAAACTATCCCTTTGCCTCTCAAGCAAGTACCGTAGTCCATATTTTTACGAATAAGATTTCAAGTGCTTAGTGACTTGCCACACTTCTAGGGGAGGAGACACAGGAATCCTAGTTTTCTGCCTTCTAGACAGAGCCCTGTCCCCTTTACCACAGAAGGGGAAAAATAAGAATTTATATAGCACCCAATAATATTACAGACAGTGTGCTAAGTGCTTTTTGCTTCTCACAAGAACATTAGGAAGTAGGTGGCTTTATTATCCTCATTCTATAACTGAAGCTGAGGCAAATATACCTAGGAAGTATCTGAGAGCAGATGTAAATTCAGTTCTTCTTGACTCCAATTTGCTGCCCCATCAGCGGCCTCTCCCTCCCAGCAATAAGCTTTTGCAATAATGGGCAAAGTCAGGATAAAATCTGAGGTCCAGAGGTCATCATCCATTGGTCTATGTTCAAGTTCAATCCTAACATTGCCAACACTGACTTCTTGAATCCTGTGGATTTTTCAGCTTTTTACTTTTGTCACTAAGCCCATTGCCTGCTAGTTAGCCTTGGCCCTACTTCTATAGCCACTTAGTAAAGGTTCTAAAAGGAACCTCCTTTTGCCCTTAGAGACCAGAATGGGAGGGTGGCAAGCCCCCTGGGTGAGACAAACTCTGAGGAAGCAGGAAGTTCTGAGAACCAAGAAAGATAAACTTGAGCATCTCTCATGATTGAGAGAGAAGTTAGACAATCCCCAAATTATTTTAAATTGACAACAGAGTGTATACCTCTAATAGAGGCTGTGAATCCTCCAGATCAGACAGCTGGTAGGGATTTCAATTTCAGTTCATCAGCCAAATGTTCCTAGCAAGCCAAACACTTAACACTGTGGAATCTAATAGTCCTTGGAGCTTAGCTTATACTGGGTCAAGTTGGCTTTGTGGTTAATTTTCAGCAGCTGGAGAAATCCTCTTGGGAGCTCAGGAAATGAGATACTTGGTGGATTGAATGGCATGAAAAGAAGGGCAGCGTGGTATGACAGAAAGAGTTCTAGATTTCTCATCTGAGCTGAATTCCAGTTCTTTGACTTATAGCTTTAATTCATTTTTTTCTGGGCTTCTGTTTCTCATCCATACTATGAAGGAGTTAGACCATGTTAGCTACAAATCTCTTCCAGATCTAAAATATGCTTACCAAAATAAACTCTTGATCATCTATGTGAAGATTATAAATTTTATGGATTATTTTTAATCATAGACAAGGTAAGAATGCTAGATGTTATATAAAAGAAACCATTTTGCTCAATCCCCTCACTTTACAGTTGGGGAAACTGAGTCAAAATGAAACAAATTGTCAATGTTAATTCCTAGTTTGAAGCTCATCTCTAACTTCCAGCCCCACTATCTATGTGCCCCCTAGTGTACTATTAGTCCCTCTGGAAATAGAAAACAAACAAAAAAACCCATAATATAACCCAATGTACTCTCCTCTTTTCTCTCAATCTTTGACTTACTTAAGAGCCTCAATATATATGTTTTATATAAAAGGGGAACTAAAACAAATAGTAAAATGAATTTAAATTACCCAGGCATGGGGCTATGGGGACCACTGAGCTAAAGTTTCTCCCCTAGAAGCTAAAGAGAGGTACATGGTGTTTTGAGGGATTGGGGCAGATTATCATCTTGTTTGTTTCAGCCACCCTTACAACCCAGCTAAATGGAATCTCCTTACTTGGGTTCTAATTTCTGGGGTTGGGTTCTAGGTGCGCTTCTTAGAACAACAGAACCAGGTACTTGAGACCAAGTGGAACTTACTACAACAGCTGGACCTGAGCAATTGCAAGAACAACCTGGAGCCCATTTATGAAGGCCACATCAGCAATCTGAGAAGGCAGCTGGAGACTCTGTCAGGGGACAGGGTGAGACTGGATTCAGAGCTCAGGAACTTAAGGGATGTTGTGGAGGACTTCAAGAAGAGGTGAGAAGGGAGGTGATCCACATGGACTGGGTACCTGGAATCTTTGCTTCAAAGTCTCTAGACATTTTAACATATTTGCCTATCCATTTGGTTTTAACCATAATTCCAAATAGTCTCATGGAATAATTGCCAATTCACTGATCTGTGTGTCTGTTTCCCTATGGACTTTCTAGTGCTATTTCTTTCTTTTTCCATCTTTTCCAATTTTCTGAGTGTCAAGTAAGCCTCAGAATTGTTTTGATTTGCATTTCTTTTATTCATAATTATTTGGAGTAATTGTTCCTATGGTTTTTAATAGCTTGCAATTTTTTTGAGAATTGTTTCTACATATCTTTATTGACTTCATAACTTATTGAGAAGGGGTTCTTGGTCCTTTATTTTTGTGTAAATTCCTTACATGGTTTGGATATCATACCTTTATCAGAGACATTTGAAGAAAAGATATTTTTCCACAAATGACTTTTCTTTTTTGATCTTAGCTACATTGATTTTATTCCTGCAAATCCTTTTAATTTAATATAATCAAAATTATTCATTTTATTTTTTGTGATCTCTAACCCATTTTTGATTAAGAATTCTTCCCTAAAATTTAGTTTTGCAAGGATGAATGTTGAAAACTATCTTTGCATGCATTTTGAAAAATAAAAATCTTTTCTTAAAAAAAGAATTCTCCCATAGCCATAGACATTAAAGAAACCGCTAATTTTCCTCAAATTTTTTAATGATGTGGTTCATTGATTTAAACTGTGAGTCCATTTGAAACTTATTATGGCATGTGATGTAGGATACTAGGCCAGACCTATTTATATGAATAATACTACATTTTAGTTGTTGCGAATAAAGAGCCCTAGTTTCTGCTTCCTTTTGTATCTCCTTCTAGGGATGTGGGTAGTGCTCTGCAATAAAGGCATTCTAGAAATTATATAGGAAAGTATATAGCTGGGTGGTATAGTTAAATTGAGTGCTAGACTTGGGGTCAGGAAGCCTCATTTTCCTCATTTCAAATCTGGCCTCAGACACTTACTAGCTGTGTGATCATGGGCAAGATCCTTAACCTTTTTACCTCAGTTTCCCCATCTGCAAAATAAGTTAGAGAAGAAAATGGCAAACCAATCCAATATTTTTGCCAATAACAGAATTTTGCCCAAATAGAGTTTGGAAGAGTTGGACACAGCTAAATACAAATGAACAATGAAAGAAAGTATAATTTATCTATAAGCTATCTACCCTTCCAGGTATGAGGAAGAGATCAACAGGCGAACAGCTACTGAAAATGAATTTGTACTGCTCAAGAAGGTGAGTTGTAGAGGCCTCGGAGGTCTTGGGTGGGTTGACATCTCCCTGATCCTTTATGCCACTCAACCTGAACTATTTTGAGACCAATAAAGAATAGAGGTTGAGAGAGGTCAGGATGAAAACTCCAGAAAAGAGAAAGCTTTTACAGGAAGTGAAGATAGAAATGAAGGTGGTGGTGGTGGAGGAGGAGGAGAATGATTTCAGAAATATTTTTAAGCATGTGAAGATTGCCCTAAAGCAGGGAATAATCTGGAGTTCATGAATAGATTTTAGGGCATCTATGAACTTGGATGGGGAAAAAATGCATCTTTATTTTCATTAACCTCTAACTGAAATTTAGCATTTTGTGCAAGTATTTAAAACATTATTCTAAGAAAGGTTCATAGGCTTCAACCATCTACCAAAGGGAGAAGGTCCATGATACAAATACCTATACCCTAGGTTGCCTAGGCTACCAGAGAGTTTCTATTGTTCCTGAGAATCAGATGTAAGGGACTTCCATTGCAGGAAGAAGTACCTACAAGGGGGATTTCTAAACTATCAATAATATTAAGGCGGCAGCTGGGGACATCCCTTCCTAGAAAGGAATCCCCTGTCAAATTCAGGTTCCTTGCCCAGAGTCCTATAGTCTTATGCTTTTCTAAACATGCCATAATGGGTGGGGGGCTGTTAGAGAACCTTTACCATTTCCTCCTTCTTTGCAACCTCGCATTGGAGAAGAATCCCAGTTCTCCCTCTTGATAATGGATGACTGGAGCTTAAGAAGAAGTCTAGCTTACAGGCAGTAATTGGACAATGTTTTGGGGGGATGTCTCTCCTAGGATGTGGATGCTGCTTACACGAATAAGGTAGAGCTGCAAGCCAAAGTAGAATCTCTGGACCAAGAGACCAAGTTCCTGAAGTGTCTATATGAAGCGGTAAGTCTTCACTGCAGACAATATTCTTTTTTTTTTTTTTTATTATATATATATATATATATATATATATATATTTTATAATATTATCCCTTGTATTCATTTTTCCAAATTACCCCCCCTCCCTCTATTCCCTCCCCCCGACGACAGGCAATACCATACATTTTACATGTGTTACAATATAGTCTAGGTACAATACATGTGTGTGAATATCATTTTCTTGTTGCACAATAAACATTAGAATCCGAAGGTACATGCAACCTGGGCAGACAGATATTAGTGCTAACAATTTACATTCCCCTCCCTGTGTTTCTTCTCTGGGTGTAGCTACCTCTGTCCATCATTGATCAACTGGAAGTGAGTTGGATCTTCTTTATGTTGAAGATTTCCACTTCCATCAGAATACATCCTCATACAGTATTGTTGTTGAAGTGTATAGTGATCTTCTGGTTCTGCTCATTTCACTCAGCATCAGTTGATTTAAGTCTCTCCAAGCCTCTCTGTATTCCTCCTGCTGGTCATTTCTTACCGAGCAATAATATTCCATAACCTTCATATACCACAATTTACCCAACCATTCTCCAACTGATGGACATCCATTCATCTTCCAGTTTCTAGCTACAACAAAAAGAGCTGCCACAAACATTTTGGCACATATATGTCTCTTTCCGCTCTTTAGTATTTCTTTGGGATATAATCCCAGTAGTAGCGTGCAGACAATATTCTTGAGAGTTCTCATTTCTCTGAGACTGAATGAGGAGCAATGAGGGGAAGTAGACTCTAGTTTGAAATAAGGAAACATTTTCTAATAATCAGAGCTATCTCTAAGTGGAATGAGTGGTTGAATGATCCCTTCTCAGGGATGCTATTGAAGGAATTCTCTAAGATAAGGACCTTGTGACCAATGAGGTTTCACATGTACTATGTTGTTCTGGATGCCAAAGTTACAAAGACAGCTAGAACATAGAAACTGCTTTTTATTTATACCTGAAGGCAGAGTGATAGAAGCATATACATAACTCAACCAATGTTCTAGAGCAGTGCTCTCTAACCATTTTTTAAAAATCACGTATCTCTACCAAAAAATGCTTGAGCATGTATACTTGATAGCCTTGGAGAAGCATTTCTCCTCTAATGATGGGAGAAGAATAGAGGCTGGAAGGGAAGAACTCTTTTTGAAGGCAATGAAGAATTGGACCAATGGCCTTTTATATTTTTTGAACTTTCATGGGGCAGAAGGAAAATTGCTTCCTGGAATTTATTTTTCCTCTTTAGGAGAGGGGTCATTCAACCTTGCTCAGAGCTCTCACTCTGAGACTATCTTTGTACCCATGATAGGAGATTGCTCAGATCCAGTCCCACATCAGTGACACATCTGTCATCCTCTCCATGGACAATAACCGAGACCTGAACTTGGATAGCATCATTGATGAAGTCAGAGACAAGTATGAGGAGATTGCCATGAAGAGCAAGACTGATGCTGAGAACCTGTATCAGACCAAGGTGAGTCTGGGGGTATCTTTGAGGAGCACTGGCTTCAATCAGCATAGAGGTATGTCATCTGTGTTCCGAAGAGCATGCTAACATTTTCTAGGGGCAGAAAAAAGGGTTTGAGCTGCCTTTCTACCATGTTATACTTTCTGCTAGTCACCAATAATCCCTAGACAATAATCTCCCCCCCCCCCCAGGATCTTCTCTGACATGGCATCATGTGGGTTTCTCTAGCCTAGAGAGCAAAGTTTCCAACTCTTGTGAGGAAGAGAAAATGAATTTGTGAGAACCATTCTTTGACTTCTAACATTCATAGAGAATCAAAGTGCTGAGATTTGGTCAGTAGCCACTGATCCAAGAAGATCAAAGCATCAGTTTCAATTCAATTCAATCAACATTTGTTAAGCAATTTTGCTTGTTCAGAGCCCCATGCTAAGAACTGATAGAGATATAGAGATCAGACACTCTTCCTGCCCTAATGGAGCTTGCAGGCTAATGTTGGGTGGGAGAAGAGAAACCCACATAGAAAACTAAAACACAAATTATTATGTAAAAAGTACAAAAAAAGTGTTATGGGATGTCTGAGGGTCATGTTTGTTCCTGACTAAGAGGCTCAGGAAATTCTCCCAGAGGAGGAGGAGGTGTTTAGGCTGTTTTAAAGGATGGGTAAAATTCAACAAGTTAAAAGTGCAGGTGGATGTGAAATTTTCCCTTAAGTCTTAGTCTCACAAGAGAGTTTCCAAACCCTATTGAACCTTCAAATTTTGCCTATTTTATCTGAATGTCTCAAAGAGCTTCCCTTGTTTGGACATAAATACCATTTTTTAATTAGGCTTTCTGCCTGATTTCCCTAAACTCATAGTCCTCAGTTTGTTTTCAAAGCTGATGTGAATCTATATAATGTGAACCCCATAACTGCAAAGATGGCAGAGAGAGGAGAGCATAGGACTCAGGTCCTCACTCAGGGGAAAGAGAGGGAGCAGGAAAAACGTTTGTCAACAAGTTCTGCTTTGGGGTCCCAAGTTCCAGGAACTGCAGTTGATGGCCGGCCGGCATGGGGACGATCTCAAGCAAACCAAGAATGAAATCTCCGAATTGAGCCGGCTCATCCAGAGGCTTCGCTCAGAGATTGAGAATGTGAAGAAACAGGTGAGGAGGATTGACTGCTGCTGGTCCAATGGCCAGTTGCTGGAGGGGGAGGAGTTGGATTTAATAATCAGTATCCTGACTCTCTTATTCAACAGAGAATGTGTCAGTGGAGTCAGGGTCTCAAATTCTCTTTAGGGGTTACTTATTACATGAGAATATGAGAAGATTAAGGAGGAAGAAAAATAACTTTTCAAATTACTGATGGAGGAAGCCACCTAAGCAGATTTTTAAACATTAGAGCTTGAGGGGAGGTATACTCTATCCATATTAAGGAAGTAAACAGATGGATTTTTTCCTTCCTTCCTTCCTTCCTTCCTTCCTTCCTTCCTTCCTTCCTTCCTTCCTTCCTTCCTTCCTTCCTTCCTTCCTTCCTTCCTTCCTTCCTTCCTTCCTTCCTTCCTTCCTTCCTTCCTTCCTTCCTTCCTTCCTTCCTCCATGTTTACTGAATGATTACTATGTATGCTAGGCTCTGAAATGATATATAAGAGATGTATAAGAAGACAGATAGAAAAATGACTAACTTGGGTGTCAGAAGTCCTGTGTTGAAGTTCTGCTTCTTATGCTTACTTGAATGACATTTGATGTCACTTGAACTCCATGAGCCTCTATTTCCTTGAATGTAAAATGGGAAAATGAATTGGAAAGTCTCTAAGGTCCTTTCATGTATTATGATCTCTATGATTTATAATGCAAGGGTGTTGCACTAGATTGCTTTTGAATTGTCTTTTGGTTCTAGATCTATGATTATAACACTAAGACAATGCTTGTCATCTAGGATTTTACCCTCTAGAAGCCTACACTATGAATATAAAATCCTAGAATAGAAATCTAGAACCCTGCATAGAACCTGGAATTCAAGTGCATGAATCCAGAATTCATGTAACTAGAATCTTAGTGCATTAATCTGGAACCCTGTATGTGAATCTAGAATCCTAGTGCATGGCTCTAGAATCATAATACATGGATTTAAGTGTAATCCTATGCAACCTCTAATTCTACAGAGAAGACTGAGATCTAACTTTAATGATGAGGACCCCAGGCAGAAATTTAGAGTTGGAGTTAGGGTTAGTTTAAGAGAATGCTCAGTAGTAGGATGACATAATCCATAAAAGGGACCCTTGAACATGCCATTACTCTATCATCACAAATGATAGAAGAGGATGAAACAGGCTTCCATTACAGCAGGAGCAATTAAATGAATGTTTTTTCATAGGATTTAAAGCTGGAAAGGTCCTTAAATAGCACTTGTCACAGTCCCTCATTTCACAGGAAAGTGAGATCTGCAGAGGTTTGCCAAAGGTCACACAAGTAATTTGTTTTAGTAAATAGTAGTATTAAGTGCTGGGATTTGAATTTAGGACCTCTGACTCTAAGTCTCTAATTCTTTCTGCTAAACATCCCCCCATCTGACTTCAAATTTGAGGCTCTTTTAAAGAATTTTTTTTGGCCGATTGGAAAACCAAATGAAAAAGTGTCACCTCAAGGGGCAATCTCTGTCCCCGGAAATTTTTAGGAATGGAAAGTATGGTTAAGGAAGAGAGAATTGCCCAAAAGTAAAAGGATGAATTGGATAACTCCTTTGTCCCGAGCCTCCCCAAATCTTCTGACACTTTCACTTCTATCCTGCAGTGCTCTAATCTGGAGCTGGCCATTGCTGATGCTGAACAACGAGGAGACAGTGCTCTGAAAGATGCCCGGGCCAAACTGGAGGAGCTGGAGAGTGCCCTGCATAGTTCCAAGGAGGAGCTGGCTCGCCTGTTGCGGGAATACCAGGAACTGATGAGTGTCAAACTGTCCCTTGATGTTGAAATTGCCACCTACAAGAAGCTACTGGAAAGTGAAGAGTGCAGGTAGGAACTAATTTCCATATGCAGACTAATTAGTGCTAGGAAGCACAATTTACATTCAGGAAGAAAGGAATGAGAAAAGGAAATCTACCCTAATCTGGTGAAGATATTCCAATTTTCAGAGGAAGGGCATAAGAACCCTTACCTTCAAACGGAGGCAGAAAATTATGGTTTATTGGTTTGGGATTCTGGGGTAATATTTACATTTTCTAAAAAATGGAAGGTTTCAATTCAGTTCACCAAATATTATACAATTATGTGCAAGTCCCTTCTTTAGGTTCTAGTGATATTAGGACAAAAAGAACCAAGCAGCCTATAATCTATTAAGGGATAGAGACGTAGGGAGAACAACTCTTAGAAGAGGAAGCTCTTTTATTTATTTTTTTTATTATTTATTTTCTTTTTTTAATAGTATTTTATTTTTTCAAATACATTTAAAGATAGTTTTCAACATTTATTTTTTATAAATTTTTCTCCCTCTCTCTCTTATGCCTCCTCCCCAAGACAGCAAGCAATCCATCTGATATAGGTTAAATATGTGCAATTCTTTTAAAAATATTTCCATATTTGACATTTTGTGCAAGAAAAATCCGACCAAACTAGAAAAAAAGAAAAACACAAGAAAGAAAAAACAAACAAACCAAAGTGGAAATACTAGGCTTCAATCCATATTCAGTCTCCCTCTCTGCGGATGTGAATGGCATTTTCCATTACAAATCTTTTGGAACTGCCTTGAATCACTTATGTTGAAAAGAGCCAAGTCCTACACAACCGAACATCACATAATCTTGTTGTTGCTATGTACAATGTTGTCTTGGTCCTGGAAAGCTCTTTTTAACAATTCAGGTTAGCACCTTCTCCACAACTTGGAAGAATCTTTGGTTGTTTGCCAAGAATACTGACAAATTATGGGACTTGCCCAGGTTGAGATAGTATAGATGACACCACACTTTGTTATAACATGTACCTAGATAAGGATAGTTTTACTTTCACTAGAGGTGGAGAATACTAAGGTTTGTATGGAGGGAGTGGGAAATCAAGAACAACTTCCCAGAAGAGGAGGCAAAAGAGGAACCTTGAAAGAAGACAAAATGTCTGAGAAGATTCTGAGAAATAAGAATTGGGCATATTCCAGACCTGGGGAGGTTAGAGAGTGACAAAGGTAACATTGAATTGCTAAATGGATGTCTTCAGGGGTGATATCTAATGATCCATTTGGCCCTGATAGTGTTAAAAGCAACCTGTGGTTAAGCCAGTTATTCTGAATGACTCAGATACTTCTCAGACCAGTAGGATGGGGTTGTAAATATTCCTTCTTGGATTTTTATTCATCCTCCAAGGAGAGTTTGGAGAAGAGGCTGACCTATTCTTTTTTTTCTTTACAGAATGTCTGGAGAATTCCCATCCTCTGTCAGCATCTGTAAGTACCTTGAATTTTTGAAATTATGGGATGTAGAACCCTGTGAGATAGGGAGTGCAAATCATCAATACAATTTTGCTGATGTAGAAACTGAGAAAAAAAGAGATGAGTCACCTGTTCAAGATCAGCCAGCCAGTTAATGGAAATCAGGACAAAAACTCAAATCACACTAAGTGCAGAGCTATGTTTACCAGGCCATTTCACCTTTGCTTCATGAGAATTTACAGTCAGGTATTTCTGTACACTTTGAAAAACTTAATTCTCTAACTAGATGTAAGTTTTAGTTATGGCTAGCACTGTTACTAGAGTATTACTATGTTATGACTGGAGGGAAAGGAGAGAATGGAGACAGAGCCAGGAAGTTATCTAGGGGATTAAATGAAGAGAACAAATAGGTCTCTAAAGAGAGGTCAAGACCAGAGGAATAATTGGAATAGTGTTGAGGGCAAATTACTGTAAAGGAAAAATCAGAAGGCCATGGTTAAAGATTGGATAGGTGTAGAAACCAAGAAAGTCTATCCTTTAGATCCTTTCCTGGGGAAAGGGAGACTCCTTAAGATGAACTATTTTTCTTGCATAATACTGATTTGTGAATTTGTGACCTGTAAGGGGCAGATGCAGGTCTGAGAGGGCTATAGTGAAAACTTGAGAGGGCTCTGGTTCTGACTCTTAGAATTGTTAGCATGATCTTGTACAAGTCAGATGAGTAGTGAGAGAAGTTATATACCTTAGAACATTCTACAAATGTTATATAGACAAACATGTCTTTGCTCTGGCCCTGGGCCCTGGGGAAGGAGAGACATCTCTTAGAGATAATCTGACACCATGGTTCTCTTCTTGCAGCTGTCATCAGCAGTACCAGTGGAAGCAGTGGTTATGGCTACCGACCAAGCTCTGTCAGTGGTGGCTACTTGGCTTCCAGTGGGACCTGCCTTTCTGGAGTCTGCCCCACACGTACCAGGGATGGCAAGAGCCAAGGTTCCACTGTTGGCGACTACAAGGATTCCCTGAGCAAATCCTCTACCCTGGGTTCTCCCATCAAGAAAACCAGCCGATAGATGCTCTGCAACGTGTTCTCCTGTTGATTGTCGTCACTGGTCACTACCGTCTCAGCCCTTCATGTCACACATCTTTGCCCCAAACTGCTTGTCCTGGGACACCAAAATCTTTTTGTTTTCCTGAGTCCTTAGCCTTTTCTGAATCTGCCTGGTCCTGGGACAACACTGTATTCCTAAATTACTTCTTTTATTTCTTACCCCTTTTTCTTATGCCTGTCATTTACCCCCCAGACCCATGGCCATGTCCATACCGGCCATACCCTGAACGCATTTCACGTCTGCTGGCCCCCTCTCTCCTCTGGCTTTAGAATGCAACTGGAACTTCAGCCATTATGGACCTCCTTCTATCTGGATCTGCTTAGCTCCTCTGGTCACCTTGCCTATGCCCTCTTGGGTCCCAGAACCCACTGGTCCCGATACTCCTGGGGCTCAGGAGTCAGATAGTAGATGCCCTCCTATTCTAACTCCTGTCATGACCATCCACTGATTCTGGACTTAGAAAGGGTAAAAAGGGCCAGGAGTGACTTGGTCATCCCTCGTTTAAACTTACCTGGTTCACTTTTAGCTATATTAAGTGTGATACAGATCCATGGTAAGTTTTATGTCTTCATTCTCTTATAAGCAGAATCAGAAGCAAATATATATACATATATGTCATTGGCTTTCCCCAGCTTCCTTTCATTCCTACTTTCTAACATATCTCAATAAATAGCAAAATCAAAATTATTTGGTCTCTGAGTGTTTAAAATGCACATTTCTGTATTCACTCATCTACAAAACCATGAGTATACAAACACACATAATGAACTCACATACATGTACAAGACATGCACATATGAACACATATATGAAAAAACATTGCCATACATAGGAATAAATGCATACATATATTAACACATTTCATATATAAATATACATATTTGCATCCATTTGCACATATAATAACACACAAACGAAAAACATACATTTACTAACATGTTAATACTAACAGAGAAATATATTATTACTCATGTGCATATACATTTACATAGCACATATAAGAACATACAGATAAATGTACAATGATGTACATTTATTTGCTTACATATACAAAAACACACATGACACGTGCATCCGCACATAACTGAATACATAGATTCACCTATATACACATAGATAGAAGACACAGTGCACATAGCACTTGTATATGGATTAAATACATATGTGATGCTGTATATACACACAATACACAAAGAAAACCATATACCCTTTCATACACTTGCATTTATGCAGATCCATGCTCCCAAACACATGCAAATATGCACATATTAGTGATTTCCTATGTATCCATACATAGATAACCTGTGCACTTGGCTACTCCCAGAGGGGTGGTATATATTATATACACACAGAGACACACGCATACACACACACACTCTGCCAACTGCCTCTGGAGTAGTAAAAATGAGAACAAGTTAAAAGTGTTCTGGGAGATTATGAAATCCATCCAGGGAGAGTGGAATCATATAGGATTCAGTTTGAGAAGGGTCCCTGAAGGGATGAAAGCTGGGTCTTTTCCAACTGACTTCAGAAGGACAGTTGAGTAGTTCTGGGGGTGGAAGAGGTACTAAACAACAACTTGCAACTGAGAATATGGAGGTAGAAGTTTTAGAAATATTATCATTTAATAATAATAAAACAGGGGAAGGGAAGGGAGTCTGCTAAAGTTTTTTCTAGAATTTTTCAATAAAATGGCATGGTTAAACTGAGGCCTGGGGAGAGAGAAAGGATTTAGATGAACATAACCTTCCCTTTCAGCCTTTGGCATCAAATCCTACGGGAGCTGTTTTCATTGTCACTTTTCAGGTGGGATTGGACATGGGGAGGAGCAGAAGGGAGGGACTTCGGAGTGGGTATTTCTACATTTTAGGATAATAGAACAAAATCCTAAAGGTAAGTAAAACTTTAGATCTCCACCCCTCCCCACAACTTATCTTTTATAAATAAAGAAATTGAGATGTTTGGTCTTTTGCCTAAAGTCATATAGGAAAGTAAGAGTTACAACACTATGGTTTGGACCCAGGTTCTCAGGCTACAAATTCATCTCTTTCCCCATTGTACCACATTGAATAAGTCAAATGTGGCTGAGAGCTGCTTAGAATAGGCCCTTAGTTGCTTGATCTTTTTCTTTTTTTTGGGGGGGGCATGGATCTCTTTGGCAGTTTTGTGGAGCTAAGGACTCCTCAGAATCATGTTTTTAAATGTATAAAATAAAATACATGAGTTTGCAACATGCTATCTGCACCCAGAGAAAGAAATGATATATAGAATAATTTTACATATATATATGTATAGAATAATTCCATAAGCACATACACATATGTATTTATTATATATATATATTATATACATATATGCATGCGTATGTGTGTGTGTATATACACATGCCTATTTGTGCTTAATGGTAGTCATCTCTAAAGCAGAAGGGAGAGGGAGAAGGAAAAAAAGGGGGGGGGAATTATATTATACATTATAACTATAATATATTTTAAAAGAATAGCAAGTTCAAAAGGATAACAAGAATAGCAACAAAAGATTTTTTTTAATAAAGCAATTACATCGGAATATAAAATTTTAAAAAGTACAAGCGTGCAGATCCCAGATGGAATATTCCTAGTTAAAACCACTGTTTGAGGTCTCTCCAACAGAAGCCAAAGGTAGCAAATTAAGTAAGGGTAGTTGGAAATGATGCTATAGGACCAGCAAGACTTACTGGGACACTTAAAAAAGAGGGGCAGCCAAATAAATCCCTGAATCCCACAATCCCAGAATTTGAGTTTAAAGAGACCTTAAGAGTAATTTAATTCAAATGCTCCCCAAGGACTATAATTCTCTATAACTGAGCTTCTTAAACTGCAGCTGTTGACCCCATATTGAATGTTGAAACTGAATGTGGGGATCATGAAGTTATGATTTACTATCAGTGTTTGATTTATATATCTGTTTTATATACTTTTCTATCAGGGATCATGTAAAAATTTTCTCAGACAAAAAGGAGTTACAAGTGCAAAAAGTTTAAGAAGCCTTGCTCTATAACATACTTGACAAATTGTCATCCAGTCCCAGGATGATGGGTGTCATCCAGTCCCAGTGGGCAGATAAAAGACCCAGAAGTGTTGGAGAATTTTTTTTCTCTCTTGGCAATTTGGCAGCATTCTCTACTACTCTGCTCTGCTGAGGACATATCTGGCTAAGATACCTAAGATACCGTCTGGAGGGCAAATGCAGAGAATGGCTTCCTATTTTACACTTTCTCTTTGTCTCCCAGCTACCCCTATTTCTTCCCCTTCCCAACTCCAAAATCCAGATAAAGGTAACTCCAGGGCAGGATTTAGCCTGACTGATTTTGACTCCTCATAACTCTACCACGAAGTAATTAAATGACGAAGTAATTAAATGTCTCTCTCTCTCTCTCTCTCTCTCTCTCTCTCTCTCTCTCTCTCTCTCTCTCTCTCTCTCTCTCAAATAAACCTTTTTTTCTTTTTAAAAATTTGGGGTGGTGTGGAAAGGAAAAGAGATATAATTACAGAAAAGTAAGATGGAGGGTTTGACTGGCTCTAACGTCCAGTCTTTGGAGCATATGCTAATATCTGCTGAATTATAAGATAAAGTAAAAGAAAAAGAGATTTGTTGAATTCTTTTTAAAAAAATGAGCAGAAGAGAAAAGAAGGGAGGTCAGATAGAATCACTGAAAACAAGACAATTTTTAAAGTTACATGTTGAATTTATTATATATTTTTAAAGAAAAGCAAACTGCACATAAAAGATAGAAATGAATTTTATTATTATGTTCTAGAGCTTTTCATTAATTCCTTATTATTATGTTCTACAGGTAGAAAGTAAAGATAAATTTATCTGGAGGAATTAAAGGTCAAGAATTTTTAGGGAAATGATGAAAAAATGTGATTACTACAAGACAATAATTATCAAAATTATTTATTATATACTGATTAAGAAATAGGTTGATGAGTAAAATAGATTAGGTACATCACATACAGAAACAATGAGCTCAATAGGCTATTGTTTGATAAACTATCAATGGAATAAAAGCTCATTATATGACAAAAGCTGCTGGGAAAACTGGCAGAGACTTGTATAGTCTAAAATCTCACACTGTATACCAAGATAAACTCAAATTGGGTTCATGATATTATTCAGTCATTTCAGTCATGTCCAATTTTTCATGGTTCTATTTGGGTTTTATTAAGGGACAGATCAATTCTCCAAGAGTTGCAGGGCAGCAGGAATTTTGGACTAGTAATGAGATAAATTGGAAGAGAGGGAAAAGAAGGGAGGTCAGACAATGCAATGGTCTCTGAGTCAGAGAGGTCAGAGAATAGCAACTGCCTCCCAGTCTCCTTGTATCATCCTGTCATAAGAGGAGATCCATTCTGGGTTGGACCGCCAGCAGTCACTGTCAGGTGGCTCCCGTGTATTCCAACAGAGTTTGTCTTGGTAAAACTACTAGAACTCTAGAACTAGCACTCTGGTACGCTAGCAGTACTCAGTTGGTAAATGGCTAACGCCAGATGAGTCTTCCTGACTTCAGGCCTGGCACTCTACCCCACTACACCATCCAGCTGCCCCAAATGAGTTTCTGACTAGCATAAGAGGTGACATTAGAGAACTAAGGAAGAAATATCCTTTTAGAACCATAAATATAGGAAATGTTACTAATTAAATGAAAGATTCAAAGGATTACAGGAGAGAAAATGGATAATTTGATTATGTAAATAGATTTTGCACAAATAATTGGAATAAATTGGAAGAGCAGCATAACTGGGGAAAAAATCTTTATGGCAAATTCCTCTAATAAAGTTTTTTATTTCCAAAACATATAGGTAACACTTCAAATTTGTAAGAGTAAGATTTATTTTTCAATTTAAAAACTGTCAAAAATATAAACAAGCATTTTTAGAGAAAGAAATCTAAGATAGTTTACTTTAGACCATAGAATCACAGACTTTCAGAGTTGGAAGGAAATTTATAGTCCTACAAGTCTGATCTGTTCCTGAATATAAATCTCTGACATGAGCTGGTACCAAGATCAGAGCTTCTTAAACTTTTTTTTGCTCATGACCCCTTTTCACTTGAGAAATTTTTGCATGACTCCAGTATGTAGGTACATAAATCAAACATTTACTAATAACAAATCACAGTTTTGCTACCCCAATGATTTACAGTTTAAGAATCCAGTAATAGTGAACTCACTATCTCCTGAAGATCTCAGTTCTATTTATTAGGTAATTTTTTTCCTTATATTATTACTTTATGGTTTCAATAATAACTAATATTTATATGGAGAGCACAAATGACTAAAGGAGCACTTAATACAGGGGGAAGGGCATAGTGCCTACTATGTACTAAGCACTTTGTCCAGAAACCCTGAGAATGTTTCTCTGCCAGTTTAATTAGTTAATTAATTTATATATTTTTTTGGGGGGGTCTAAGTGAAAGAGGAGAGAATTTGCCTCAATTGTTATTGGCTTTAATCATTAAAGGGTGTGTGGCCAAGGTCTCTCATTTCATCCAGAGTCATTTTCAGTCTTCCTGATCTATAATCTGGCCACTGGACTCACGTGGCTCTAGAGGGGAAAATGAGGTAGGTGATCTTGCACAGTCCTTCCTCACTTAAATTCAATTCACTTCATGTTATAGCATCGCCTCCCTGATGTGATTGATGACCCTTTTCAAGAATGAGGGATAAACAGCAACTTTTTTGGGAATAAGAACAACAATTTTCAGAAGATATGATTAGGTGAATTGGATTTAGATGAGGCAGACAGAGCTGTACAAAGTGATCAGCCTGTGATATCTCTTCCAGAGTCATCAAAGTCCAGTAGCAAGAAAAAAGTCAAGATAACTGCTGATGGCTCAGGATGCACTGATGACCTGATATCAAACTCTAAGCACTTCACAGTACCTGTTTTGGTCACCTTCATGGTCATTGGAACAAATTGTTCTCATCCACCCATTCTGCCATGGTACGTTCTCACATGTATCTGTAGCCATCCTCCTAATTCATTTACCCTCAACCTGGTGTAGCCCATCTACCAGAATGGTTTTACTGAGATGTGTATGCTTGGAGCCACAGGTGAGAATGAGGTGACAGATGAACACCAAAAGTGGATGAGCAGCCCTGAAAAAGACTCACACCTAAGGGTCTGGTCCTCCTTGAACTCATATTATTACCTTATTTTACAGATGAAGAAACTGAAGATCAAAGCCAGAAGACTCCGTGGAGTCCAGATGGACTCTTGGAGTCTTACTTGAATAGCATTAACAAATGCTATTTTTCCTCCATATGATTTAATACATCTTAGAAATTATTCACTATGAACTGGCTGTAGAAGAAGTTGCTTTGTGGGAAAAAGTAAGTTTTTCTTACTAAAGTTTTTCTCACAATGGGCATTTCGGGTCCTATCCATCAGGAAGTATAATGACTGGACTTAGATATGGACATTCTGACCAATGAAATCAAGATCCTGAGGGCCCTCTATGAGGTAGTGAGTTGGTTTCTATGGCAGCACAGGGGAGTAGGATTTCAGAATAGTTAATACTCAGAGGAGGTGGGACACTCTATAGCTTATTCATGCCCTCATTATATACCTACATGACTTTGCTTGAAAGTCTCTCAGCAAGGCCCAGGTAAAGGATTTTTTGTTTTGTTTTGTTGTTGTCTTTTAATAGTAGTCTGGGAAGAACACAGGGTGTGGTGGAGAAAGCCACCAGATAGATAATCAGGAGCGGAGAGCCTCAACTCTGCCACTGTCTTGACATGTGGGACTTAGAATAAATCACTTTGGTTTACTCATCTGTAAAGTGAATATAAATAATTCCAGAAATGCCTACCACAAAAGATTGTTGTAAAGGTTGAATGAAAATAATGTATGCAAAGTGCTTTAAAAAGCAAAATAATAATGATAATAATAACACTTCTATAAGGCTTTGAGGTTTGCCAAAGATCAAATGAGATAATAATGTATTCCAAGTGCTTTGAAAAGAATTATAACAATAATAATTATTATTCTTAAGACTTTAAGGTTTGCAAAGTGCTTTATGTGTGTCATTTGATTTTCATAATCCCTTTGTAAATTTAGTGTTTTTACTGTCTCCATTTTACAGATAAGGCCTATGGGCCCAAGTTTCTAACAACAAAATCGTCTTGTTTATGGACAGCAACAAGTCCCAAGAAGCAACATAAACTTAGAAAGATGGGAATGACACCCGAGGGAGAAACTCAGAATGAGGACAACCTACAGACAACACAGACCAAGATTCTATTAGGCGCTGATGCCCAGGTGACTCAGAGCTCAGCTGCTGCTGTCAAAGATGGAGGTGTTCTTTGGGCTTACCCCCATTGATCTAAGCTACCTTCAGGAAAGTCAGTCCTAGGGTTGTGTATCCAAAATGCAAAAGAGATCAGGTGGAGAGATGAGTAGAAATTGGGCAGTGGATATGGTTTCGCTCAGACAAGAAATCGCATTTGGATTGTAAACCAAAAACAATACAATTGTTTATATAATATATAACATAACATATTATAATATAATAAATAAGCATGTATTTAGTACCTATTGCATTCAGAGAGGGTCCAATGGGAGGCTAGAATTTCCTTTTCTTTACAGAGTAGAATTCCTACATCTCAGCTATTTGAAGGAAACTCACAGGTTCTATTGTTCAACCTTTTCTAACTGAGGAAGCACCAACAAAGAGAATTATACAGTTATGTACAATATTACATAGTAAGTGAATTACAAGGCAATAAAATAAGGTACTAGGTGGGGTCCAAAGAAGCAGATTGTTTCTTGCCTGGGGATATCAGTAGAAATTTCATAGAAGAGGTCACATCTGAGTTAGGTTTGAAAGAATAGGTAGGAAAGTAGGAGAGGAAGAGGATTCCAGATTTAGAGATTATAATGAGGAAAGTCATGGAATTGAGAGAGAAAAGAGTATGACATAAGTGGAGCAAAATAGAGCAAAGAATTACCTCCTGGAAGACAGACTTATAGCTGTAAGAGAAGTAGACATTTTCTAGTTCCTTTCTGTAGGTTTCTTTGGGATTCTAGTCTCTTATATATCTTTATATTCTTTGCTTTATGGAAGAATAAGGTGGAATAAGGAGTAAAGAGAGGAGATGGAAAGGAGGAGTAAAAAAAAAAAGATATAAAAAATTAGAGAGGTCCAGGTCCATGAGACAGACTCAGTACCTAGAATGCCTAGCAATTAAGTAAATATTAACAATTTACCAAGTACAAAATATCCTATAAAGTGCTACCAAGATAAAAATGGAAAACATTTCCTGCCTTCAATGAGTTTGTATTCTTATATTAGCTTGGTCTACTAATGAGCAATTGATATTTTTTCCAATTGTTTATATCTGACTTTGTGTGGAAAGTATTTTGTAATTGTGTTCATATAATTCTTGGGTTTGTCTTGGCAGGTAGGACCCCCATGTATTTTATTTTGTCTACAGTTATTTTAAATAAAATTTCTCTTTCTAATCGCTTGATGATAGGCTTTGCCAGTAATATATAGAAATGCTGATGATTTGTGTGGATTTATTTTATATCCTGCAACTTTGATAAAACTATGAATTGTATTGAGTAGATTTTTAAATGATTTTCTAAGATTAAGTATATCATCATATCATCATATCTATCATATCTCATTGCCTATTCTAATTCCTTTAATTGTTTTTCTTTTCTTATTGCTAAAGCCAACATTTCTAGCACAATGTAGAATAATAGTAGTGATAATGGGCATCTTTGTTTCATGTCTGATCTTTTTGGGAATGTGTCCAGCTTTTTGCTGTTGGTTTTAGAGAGATACTACTTTATAGTATATATAGTGTTATATAGATATTATAAGTAAAGATCCCTTTATCCATATGATCTCTAGTGTTTTAATAGTGATGGGTGCTGTATTTTGTCAAAACCTCCTTCTGCATCTATTGATATTATTTTATGATTTCTGGTGCTTTTGTTATTGATATGGTCTATTATGGTAATAGTTTTCCTGATACTGAATCAATCCTGCACTCCTGGTATAAATCTCACTTGGTCATAGTGTATTATCCTGCTTAAGAGCTTGTATTCTATTGGATTCCTCCAGTCCTAGAGTAAATATGAAAGCTCATATGGAATTCAACAACCAGGAAAGAGAACCAAACCCAAAGTCAAAGAGATTGGCTTGACCAGGTTTTCTATCTCAGCTCTCCAGATTTTAGATTCCATTTCGAAAACAACTCTGACCTTTCCAATACAAAAGTGTCCTGATGTAGGATGGGTCAATGCCACTGGTTTATTTGTATGCTGGAAAGTTTTTGTGTGAGATCTATAAATGTCTGAGTCTCTCTACAAGCATCTGTTTCTTCATTTATAAAACAGTGCTAACTGTAATAGTTGGTGTTAGCTAAATCATTTCACTGATAACTCAAGCTAATACCAAATGTGCAGTGTCAATTTTAAAATGCAGTACGTGTCATTTATTATAATAGCTGCTTTTATTATTGATTTAGAAAAGAAAGGGGTAATGGTAGCCAGTGAAGGAGTTTCATTCACCTTCTGGCTTAGTGATATCCCTAGGCAAACTTTTTTTCAAAGTTCTGCCCAAGGGTGAGGAATCTCTTAGGCATTCACTCACTTAGTCAGAGGAATTATAGTTTCATGCAAATGATCTTTCCATCCTATTGTTTCCACTTAGTTATTGGCACTACAAATGTCAGCCAGAGAAGGTTTGGAACATGCAAACAGAACCAAAGAGAAGATCTCTAAACTCAACCAAGTGATTAGGAAGCAGTGGAATGATATTGAGCTGGTAAAATCCCGGGTAAGTAGCTGATTCTCACTTATTTCTTCAGTAATCACTTACTACATACAAGACTGTCTGCCTCAGTTTTCCTCAATTGTTAATTGAGAATAATAGCACCTATACGCCAGGGTTGTTGTGAGGAATAAATGAAATAATAACTCTTAACCTGTTTAGTACATTGTTTGGTACATAGTAGGGGTTATATAAATAGAAATGATGATGATGATGATGATGATGATGATGATGATGTGATGATGATGATGATGATTATGATGAAATGACTTCCTCAGGGGAAATATCAGCAGGAATAAAATTGTAATCAAGGTTCTCTGATTCTAAATTCAGGTCTCATTCATTCCACTGAGAAACAATCATTTCTAGTTCTCCTTACTAAGAATGTGATTTTGGGTAAATCATTTCAATTTCCCTGGGCTACTTCCCTACAAAATGAAGATGTTAGATTATATTGTCTCTAAAGTCCTTTTTAGTTTTTACATTTAATAATTGACATATCTAGAACTGGAAGAAATGAGTAAAAGTTTTAGAGAAACAGTTTTCAACTGCAGGAGAGAAGTCTTATCTCTGTCTTGTGTTAGGGATACTTCCTCTTTTGGAGGGGGGATGAAGATGTATTTCAGGATAGTGATTAGTGGGAATTACAAAGATCAATCAAAATTGAGTGGGGATGAACTGGAGTGGAAAGAGATTTGACTTGCCAAAATAATACTTTACTTGCATGAATAATTTCATTCTACCCCATCTTCTCCAGTAGATTATCGTTTCTCTCATCTTCATTCTTTCAATTATTTTCAATCTCTCCCTATCTATTGGCTGTTTCATTATTATATTCAAACATCTCTCTCATTCTCAATCCTCACTTGATCCATCCAGTTGATAGCTGTCATATTAGATCTTTTCTCATTTTCATTGAACAGCCCTTGAGAAGTGCCCATTGTCTTTTTTAAAATTAATTTTATAATTTTAACTTTTTTGACAGTACATATGCATAGATAATTTTTTACATTATCCCTTGCACTCACTTCTGTTCCGAATTTTCCCCTCCTTCCCTCCCCTAGATGGCAGGCAGTCCCATACATGTTAAATATGTTATAGTATATCCTAGATACAATATATGTGTACAGAACCCAATTTCTTGTTGCACAGGAAGAATTGGATTCAAAAGGTAAAAATAACCTGGGAAGAAAAACAAAAATGCAAGCAGTTTACACTCATTTCCCAGTGTTCATTCTTTGGGTGTAGATGATTCTGTCCATCATTGATCAATCGGAACAGAATTAGATCTTCTCTTTGTGAAAGATATGCAATTCCATCAGAATACATCCTCATACAGTATTGTTGTTGAAGTGTATAATGATCTCCTGGTTCTGCTCATTTCACTCAGCATCAATTCATGTAAGTTTCTCCAAGCCTCTCTGTATTCATTCTGCTGGTCATTTCTTACAGAAGAATAATATTCCATAATATTCACAATACCACACTTTATTCAGCCATTCTCCAATTGATGGGCATCCACTCAGTTTCCAGTTTCTAACCACTACACAAAGGGCTGCCACAAACATTTTGGCACATACAGGTCCCTTTCCCTTCTTTAGTATTTCTTTGGTGTCCATTGTCTTTTTAAGTCAACTTCTTAACTTTCTGAACCTTGGCATCATTTGGCAAGCTATTTCAGACTATCACTGGGGCATGAGGTGAAAAGGAATTATTCAGGATGGTGGCAGTGTCAAAGGAGAGAAGAGGTGTGTACAAGAGATATTGCAAAGATAGAATTAGTAGGACTTTGCAACAAATCAAATATGGAAGGGTTGAGAGAGAATTAGTTAAAGATGAGATCTCAGTTTTGCCTCAGTAACTGGGAGGTTGGTGGTACTCTCACTGATAACAGGAAAATTCAGAAGAGAGAGGGTTAAGATAATGAGCTTAATTTTAAATATGTTGAGTCTGAATTCTCTACAGGACATCCTATTAAAGATGTTAAATAGGCAGTTAGAGATGAAAGACTGGAAGTTAGGAGAGAGGTTAGGAATGAGTCAACACAGCTGAGAATTTATAGAGATAAAGAAATATTATGTAGAAAGAGGAAAGAAGAGGACCAATGACAGAGCCTTTGGGGAAGACATAGATGAAGAATTAGCAAGAGGCTGAGATTTGTCAGCTAGAATAAAGCAGTATTTTAAATAATGAATACCAAGAGGAGAGTATCAGGAAAAGAATATTAAGAGTAGTATGATTAACTGGGTCAAACCTTTAGAAAAGTCAAGAAGCATGAAAATTGATAAAAGACCATTGGATTTAGCAATAATTAGGTCATCAATTGGAAGAGAACAATTTCAATTGAATGATGAAACCGGAAGTTATAATTCTGAGAATTAGGAAGAGAGGAAGTGGGCACATCAATTGTTGATGTCCTTAAGGTCTTGTCAAGGATAACTCATAAAGTGAGCAGAAAGCAAGGATGGATGGATGGATTAATTGAAGATTTTTATTTTTGTTTTTTAAATTTTCAATGGTAATTTTATTTTTCCAAATATATGCCAAAGATAGCTTTCAACATTCATCCCTGAAAGACTTTGTTTTTCAGATTTTTCTTCCTCCCTTACCTCTCTCCTCTCCCGAAAACAGAAAGCAATCTGATATAGGCTAAATATGTACAAACCTTTCAAACTCACTTCCATCCCATCCCATACAAGATAAATCAGATCAAAAGGGAAAAAAACATAAGAAAAAATAAATAAGAAAAAGGTGAAAATACTATCCCTTGATCCACTTTTAGTCTCCATAGTTCTCTCTCTGGTTGCAGATGCTATTTTCCATCCCAAGTCCATTGCAGTTGTCTTGAATCACCACATTGCTGAGGAGAGTCAAGTCCATCACAGTTTATCATCACGCAATTTTGATGTTACTGTGTACAATGTTTTTCTTATTTTTGCCCACTTCACTCAGCATCAGTTCATTTAAACCTTTCCAGACTTTTCTGAGATCAACTGTTGCTGCTTTCTTATAGAAAGCATATTCATATGCCATAACTTATTCAGCCACTCCCCAACTGAGGGGCATCCATGAAATTGCCAGTTCCTTGCCACTACAAAAGGACCTGCTACAAACATTTTTGCAGATGTGGATCCTTTTTCCTCTTGATGATCTGTTGGGACATAGAACCAGTAGAAACACTGATGGATCAAAGGGTATACACATCAACTGAGGATTTTTAGAGGATGCAGGAGCTCTGGGTATGTTTATAGGTAGGAGGAAAGCAGTTAGTAAACAAGGAAAGACTGAAGATAAGTGAGTTTGGAAAGAAACAGTTCATTTCTCACATAAATGGGCTTGTGGGAACAAATCTAGAAACTGGATCCCAGGGCCAGTAAGGGGTCCTGATATGTCACATGACACATTGTATATCTATTCCTGTTGGACTGGAGAAAAGTTTTTGCTAAACCTCCCAGCTAATTTCTGAGTGGGGTGTAATGGGGAAGGCAGGATGTACATACACTCCCAAGTTACAATTCCATCCATTCATTGTTGCTGTTCTTCTTTCTCAAAGAGAACTAATGATTTGAGAAGGGTGATAAATTGGATTTAAGTGAGACAAAGTTATACACATTCAATTCAACACATCTACTGTGAGTAGAACACTGCTCAGGACTGAGGATGGTGCTAAATTTGAATTCAAAGTGGTCTCTGCACTCATTAACATTAATAGTTAAGATACCTGATTATTGATATGAGCTTTAGAAAGTGAAAAAAAATCTACTGATTAAGGGAGAAATATACCAGTATCAGAGAACAGAATCATGGCAGTGGGGCAATGAAAGTTTTGGGGGATCACAGGTAGGCGACAACATATATAAGTCAGTTTAGCTCATTGAACAATGAGAGAGGGGAGGTAAAAATGAAAAAAAAACTAAAATGAAAGCAGCAAAAATTATAGAAGTCCATAGATAAACAAACAGACAAAAGTAGAATTTAGGGAGGTACAGAGAGGGAATTTAAGCAAGGAAGGTTTTCTGGAACAGGGGAGTATGGAATGTGATTGGTAAGACTGGGAGAAGGTAAGAAAGAATAAATGTGGAAAAGCTGCCATTGGCCATGATCAGCTATGGGTTTAGCTCAAGAAAAATTGGGGAATGGCCAAAAAGTTGTAGCATATGGTTGTGATACTGTGCTATAAGAATGATCTTAGAAAAGACTTGCTTGAAATAATGAAGAGTGAAATGAAAAGAACCAAGAAAATAGTTTATAGTAACAGTATTATTTTAAGAATGTCTTTGAGTGAATAAGTCCTTTTGACTATTATAAATACCAAAATCACAATAAAAGACATATGAAAAAAGATGCTATATGTATCCAGAAAAAAACTGATAAGTGGAAGTATATATAGAATAATTTAGCATATATGTGTGTGTGTATCAAATATAATTATCTCTAAGGAGGAGAAAGGAAAAAGAAAAAGGAAAAAAATAAATTTACATGATAATTTTATTATATAATTTAAAAGAATAGCAAGTTGTACATAAGAGATTTGCAGTTTCATATGCAATTTTTTCTATTTATTATTACTAAATTATGCTTCAGAAGTGCTTATTTTATTCTATAAAGTAAAAATAAATTTTAAAAGCTAATGTATGGAGGAGGGAGGAGAGGAGAAAGCTGATATCTTAATTGAATGTGATCTAAGCCCACTGGCACACTGGCTTCTGGGATATTTCCCTCTCTCTCAATTCCCTCCAATTTCTCTTTCTTTAGTGTTGGGAGCTCCAGGACTCCATTAATACCACCAAACGACTTGAGAGGATATCCCTCAATGTTACTTGGAGCAAACTATCTGAGCTGGAAAATGATTTGGAGAAGGCTAAAGAAGATGCTTTCCGGCACCTGAGGAGATTCCAGTTGAGTGCAAATCAAAAGACCACCTATGAGAAGACAAGAGAAAGTGAGCAGAACAGGTGGGGACCCCAATGTTTTGCCCTATATACTCATTTGATTATCAAAAGTTCTTAAAGGAAATCAGAGAGCAGTCCTTAAAAGTAAAACAAAACAAAGAAAAATAAGGCAGCATACATCTATTTATTCATTCATTGCCCTTGGCTTGGAGAAAAACTATCTTGAGTTTATATTTTTTTCCACTCCTTTTTTTATTACACTGCCAAATCAATCCATTATTAGATTTCTGTACTCTCAGAGTCAATAGAGAATCTAAAGATTACCTATTCCACTTCTTTATTTCTAGATTAAAACACAGAGGCCTAAAAAGTTGACAGTCTCTCCCAGTGCCAAATAGCTAATGCTGTGAATCAAATCTTGAAAGCTAACTGGATCATTGGAGTAGAAAGCAAGAGATTCAGTTCCAAAATTCACTCTGGTATTTAAAGGGTAACTTTTCAGCAAGTCTAATGAAATTTGCCTGAACATTATTTTCCTCAATTGGGAAGTGAAAGGATTGGACTAGATTGAGAGTGGGTCCAGGAATTTTTAAAATATATTTTTGATAGCTATATTTCAACATAATTGATTTGTTTCATAATTCTATGTATTTTATTTCATGTATTTGAAAACATTACTCTGAGAAGATTTCACTAGCCATCCAAAGGGGACAATGGCATGAAAAAGGTTAAAGATGAAGTCAAAGGTCTCTTCCAACTTTGATAGTTTTTGATTTTAGAAAAATGTCCATTAGGCTCATTGCCCCATTTTCTTTGGAATTACTACTCCCTTTCCATTAGGTGTCTGCATCCTGATTTTTTTTCTTGGATCAGGGGCTCCTTTTCTGGGAATGACAAAACTAATTCTCTGGTTTTCCCACTAGGATGCTCAACTTTGCCCCTATCAACATCTGTAAGTATTGTGTCTGCCCCCCCACCCTGGGACATGCAGGGAGAAGGGGAAAAGGGGGAGAATCCCCCCAGATCACTGCTCATTTTCCACATGTGCTTCCTTTCCAGATGCAAATCCCTATGCTGAGGCTTTAGCAGCATTAGAGGCGATGGCCGTTGCTGAACCTGAGAACTCTCCTGAAACCAAAGATGACATCATTGCTAGTTCTAAAAGTGAAGATTCTGTTAAAGATTTGGCTGGATCAGAAACATACACGAGTGACTTTGAGGCAGGAGGGACAGAGAAAAGCCAGGAGGAGGAGAGTGTATCTACTTCACTAGAGCAGTCAGAGTATAGTGTTGATAGCGCCTTTGGGAGAACTGAAACGAGTAGAAATGACTCCGGGAGCAGAACCAGTGATAGCTCTTCAAAATGTAGTGAATCTAGTGAGAATGAATCAGAAAGTGAAGTTAGTGAAAATTCTTCTGAAGTCAAACTCAGTGATCATGACTTGGATGTTATAGCCAGTGAGAACCAGAGTCCCTCGGAAGTGAGAATTATGGGGAATAACTTAGGAAGTAAAAGCAGTAAGGATTCCCCAGAAATCAAATGCCCTCAGAGCCTCCCGGGAATTAAAAGCATTAAGGGTAACTCCATGAATTCCAATGGGAACACCTGGAGATTCAAAAGTAACAAGATCTCTCCAAGTGCCAAAATTAGTAAAAATGACTCGGGCCTCAAAAATAAGAACGGCTGCCCAGGAAACGGATTCAGTGAGAACTCTTTGGGAACCAAAATCAGGAGGAGCCCCTCCGGAATCAAAGTCAATGAGAATCTCTCTGAAGTTAAACAAAGTGACAGCCCTCTGGTCAAAATCAATGGGATCCCCTCAAAAACCAAAGTTAGTGAGAGCCTCTTGGAAGCCAAAAGTAGTGGAAGTGACTTGGGGGTCAAGATTAGTAAGGACTGCTCAGGAGTCAAATCCAGCAAGAGTCCTCCAGGAGCCAAATGTGGGAAAGTTAAGGTTGGTGGGAGCTCTTCAGGGCTTAAACACAGTGGGAGCTCCCCAGAAACCAAACAAAACGGGAGTGTCTCAGGAAGCAAACAAAATGAGAGCCCCTCGGGTGTCACAAAAACTGGGAATCCTCTAACTGTCAAAGCTGGTGGAGGCCCCATGAGAAGCAAATACAGAGAGAATGTGTCTAGAACCAGAGAGAATGGGTATTCCTTGGGAGGCAGACAAAGCGAGCGGGTTTCAGGAGTCAAACAGAGAGAGAGAGTTTCAGGAGTTAAAAGAAATGAAGGCTCCTCAGTATCCAAACGCAGGGAGAGGCCTTCAAGGGCCAGAGTTAATGGGGGCTCCTTGGGAGGCAAAACGAACAAGAAGCCCTCTGGGGCCAAACGCTGTAAAACCCCCCCAGGAGCTAGAAGTCAGGACAGCTCCTCGGAGGGCAAATCTGGTGGGAGCCTCTCCGACGCAGTCAGTGGCAACGACTCAGATGGCAAACGCAGTAGCAGCAGCTCCTTGGAAGAGAACACTACAACCAAGACTAACAAGAATGGTGCCATGAGCCCAAGTGTACAAAAGACTCATTCAAAATAAGAGAGGACACAAAGCAAAAATCCCTCGCCTGTCTCTGTTACAAAGTCATTCTTTGTGACTTTCATCAGACCTTTTCCTTTTGACAGATTTTTGGTCATTTCAGCTGAAGCCAGGTAAGAATCTCCTCTATATTCCCTGAATCACTTTATTTCTTGTCCTGCTGCCACAGAGGGTGATATGGCCTCCACCATTCCCCAAGTGTTGGCTCCCCTTAACTTTCCTCGGAAAAGATGCCTTAGTGCCCTGACCTTGGAACCCTTGTTGCTAAGATGTTCAGCTTCCCAGTTAGGCCCAGCTTCTCCTTTTGTAGTGAAGACTCATTTTTCCCCTTTAAGAGTAGAAACAAAATTATTGTGTCTCTTCTCCTTCATTACTTTCTACATACACAGAGATTCACAGTCTTTCTGTCCCTGTCTTTTACCACCCCTATACACATACACACTCACATTCACACTTTCTCTCCTCCTCTCTCCTTTTCTCTTTCTCCTCTGTCTGTCTCTCTCTGTGTCTGTCAGTCTTTGTCCTTTAACACCTTTTACACACACACACACACACACACACACACACACACACACACACACACACATATACATTCATACTTCCTCTCTCCCTATCTCTCTGTCTCTCTATCTCTGTCTCTCTTCCTTCTCTTTTCTCCTTTCTCTCTTCTCCTTGTCTCTCCCAATCTTTATCCCTCCCCTTACTTGGAGACTATTTGTTGTTCATTCTCCTCTCAACCTTTTTTCTAACCTCGATATAACCAGTTCCTCTAGAGTTTATTTGTGTAATCCATTTTTCAAAACACTACCTCATTTGGCTATTGCAATATCAACAAAAAAGAAAAAGAAAAAAAAAACAAACCACTAGCTTTGAAGCTAAAAAGAAGTATCTTTTAAGGAGATATTTCTCTTTTTCTTTCCCTCAGCTCCACATTCTTTCACTGTCCCCTCCCCCAAGAGTAAAAAGGCTTGTCTATACTGGGGCAGAGCTGTTCATCACAGGTGCCAATTAAAGAAGAAAAGTCACGGATAATTTAAAAAGGAAAGAAAAATCAAAGGATTGATCACCAAATAAATAAAAACTTTTAATGATTAACAAACCCTCCCCTTTTGGCTCTGGGATATCAGAGACATCCCACCGCATGGCACTAGCTCCCCTCAACTCCTCCCAAATTGATTGTACTGCCACTGATCCTGAAAGCCAATTAGAAAGGAAGGGGGCATAGTCTCTTTGCAATCATGGCAAATCCATGGAAGAGACCATTGGGACCACTGATCATGGAAATTTGATTCCTTGGAAATTCATAAAAGGAAAGTTTGGGTTCTTGTTTCTCCTCTGAACTTTACAGCCGTATGAACAGCAGTAAAGGTGAAAGGATGGGGGAGGTGGGGAGGGTTGGGCAGATGCAAGTTGAGGCAGGCTTGAGAAAAACTCAAGCATGGATGGCATGCTCTCAGAAGCTAGGAGGACCATGGAGTTCTCTTTGCACACAATGGAGTCACGTCTTAGCCCAGCCCTAGAAGTCTCCCTTGAAAATAATTTGTGGTGGTTTATCATGGGGAATAAATTGTGCTGACTAGGGGTGAGAAAGCTGTCTACTGCTTACTGAGTAGGTATTAGGGGGCACTGGGTACAAGGAGAAGGAATGCTTGGATCCAAGATCGGTGAGTGGACACAGGAGTAGACATTTCTCAAAAAAGAGAAGGTGAGAGAGAAACCAAGAATCCTGGGCTCGAAGCAGTTGGGGAGAAGAGTCTTTTCTATGTCATCTATCTACCCCCACTTTTCACAAGAATGTATGTTCCTTGAGAGCTGGGATCCTTTGTCTTTGTATGGTCAGCAACTTATGTGGTACCTGAACCATGGAAGATATTGAATAAATAAATAATTGATCAATTAAAACTTTTCAGTAATGAATTATATATAATACCTTGGTATTCCCCCAAATTCAACAAGCTTTTATGTCATTACTACATCATGGGCACTGTGTTAGGTAATAGAGATGGAGAGTAGCAATGCAGCCCTTTCCTTGATTTCACAAAAATGGGTATACAAGTAAAATGAACATGTGCAAAACAAAATTAGGAAAACCCTCATACAAGAGGCACGTGAGCCAAGCCTTGAAAGAAGCTTAGCCTGGACACTTTGGGATATCTATGCCTTCTGGGTCCTGTCCAGGGATCCCTTTCAGTTCTTAATCCTAGGATTCCAAGAACTTGTCTGGGAATTAGAATGGTATAGTGGAGAGAGCACTAGATTGCAAGTTAGGGAATCTTATTTTACTGGAGACCTGTGAATGGAATGAAAGTATCGATTGTTGAGGGACTACACAAAGGATTGAGACAATCCCTGCTTTCATTTCATTTAGAAATGGGGACATGACATTTAGGAGGGACCAAAGTCCAAAGCACCTTGGGAAACCATGGCAGTGGGTCCAAAGGTTATTGAATGGACTTTTGAGATACTCCAGAAAGAGATGCACAGGGGCTACTATCCAGTAGGTAGTAGGTATCTTATGCCTAGTGGAAACTGAGGAAGTGACAAGTCTCCAGCTTCTACTTTGTGGCACCTTGATTTTTCAAGCTGCAATGGGGAAGAGGTGTCCCCTGTAGCCCCAATCATGACTGGTAGAAATAAGTTGAAACCTTAGATATTTCAGTTTTCTTATCAGAGAAAACAATCTGCTTTCCCTGTCCACAGTTTTTGTGAAGATCAGATGAAATATGTATGTTTTGTAATACAAATAATGATTAATCTCAGAAAGAGAAAATAAACTTTTACAATTCTCTCTACACAGTTCCTTGCAAAAAGCAAAAAGAGGCTTTGTAAGATCTTAATCATAACTCAGTTATATAAACTGTTCTGTGAAGCATATAGAATAATTTTCTTTATATAGATGACATGTAGTGTCCAAAGTGTTGAATTTGATCACAGCTACATAGTCCAGATATCTGGTCTAGACCAGATTAAGGAAGAGGAGGAGGATGGTGGTGGTGTGTAGAAGTCAGTGGGTTTTATAATGTACCATTTTGTTCCTCCACCCAGAGATACCACTGCTCCCATCACAGAAAGAGCTGCTACTTCATGGCTCAGCTGCTCTTAGATTCCTTCAGTATGAGGCACAATTGTTCCCTTGAAAAAGTACTTGTGAAAACAGATGCCAGCAAATGACTCACAAGATGGATTTATCCTCAAGGAATGAACGTGCAGGCTGAAGCATTGATGGATCTTTCCACTGATGCTTTTTCGAGTTCTAGCTTTGATGAGGGTCTCTGGGCAAGAACAGACAGGCTAAAGTTTGGCTAAGGACCAAGTCCTGGAGGTGGGAATCTTTGGAGATCCAGAGAGGGGAGGGTCTGGAAACTTGGAGTCCAGACAAAGCCAAGGATACAAGAGGTAGAAAAAGGAGCCCTGAGGAAGGAAACTGGGAGGGTTGAGAAAGGTGGTGCCTGGAGAAGAGAACTGATTTAAATGGCTTTTCATTTTGAAAGGTTTATTCTAGTAGGGATCCTGTATTATCGAAACCTTTGTATTAACCTCAGTACCCATCACTGTGCCCTATATACAGTAGGGACTTAATATCCAATTCTCTAATTTAATTGAATTGACTAAAAATGACTGCAATACAGCTCTACTGGCTGCATCAGTAATAAATAGCTGGAAAAATAAACTCTAAAACTAAGGAAAGACTTCCAGTAAGAAGACCTGTTAGAAATTAAAAAGGAATATTGAGGAACGGTTGAATAATCAATGTATTTGGAGACAAGACCTGCATTAGTGTCTGGATTTTGCCTTTTAATTTCTGGGGACCTTTTTCTCTAAACCTCAGTCTTCTCATCAGAATAGTGGGTGTGATAAGTACAGGGGTAGCTAAGTGGCACTATGGAGGACCTGGAGTAAGGAAGACTTAATAATTATGTGGCTTTATATAAGTCACTTAACCTCAGTTTCCTACTTCCTCCTATCCACTTCTCAGGGTGGTTGTATCAAATGATACTCATAAAGTTCTTGTCACATAGTAATCACATAGTAAACAATGTATAAATGTCATCATAAATATGATCAACATTATTATTGTACTGTGTAAATTTTAAAGTGACACAGACATAACTTTTAACAATCAGCATCAACTTGGGCTGGCCCTAATCCTATTTGAGACGGTCCCAGTGGCTGGGATACACTTCTCTTTTCAGTGTTCTAACTCAAAGCCTAGTTCAGATGCCCTCCTCCTACATGGACCCTTCTCTGATCTCCACCTCAGCCAACTGCAAATGTTCTTTCCCTCCAGTATTTCCAGTGCCCATCATCTGGATCTCTGTTCTGCTGCCATCACATCCTACTTTGTCTTAATAGTTTTTCCCAGCAAACCTTCTCCATACCTGAACACATACCAAGGAGAACAATGGCTTCTTAAGGCCAGGATATTTGCTCAGCATTTTGGGTGCTCCCAGTCCCTCTGAAGAGGACCTTGCACATAGTAGGTGATTAATGTTTACTGAATTAGGAAAATGGCCAGGTGATTTTCCTGGCACCCATGACTAGTGGCAAGCCCTTTCTTGCCTTTCCTCTGATAGGGGTTGTTTATATAGGAGGGTGGGCGAGGGGAGACAAGTTCCTGCAAAGTGCATATCCCTGGATTGCTTTAAATGCTCTTTGCCAAGATTCTCTGAAGAAATAAAAGGGGATGCCTGAGTGCCCTGCTGTAGTCTCTTGGGTCTCCTTTCAGATTACCGCTTCTGTCTCTTCTACCGGACCTGATGGACCAGACCATGGTGGTTTGGAATGCAGCTGCTCTGGGGTTGGTGAAAAAAAAGTGACAGATCTCCAGCATTCTGTGGATTCAGCCTATTCTGGGAAGGCAGTATCCTATACAGTATAGGTTGGGACAAGGCACATCTTCTTTCTCAGCTAGGAGGCCTTGGAATGGTGTTGGAATTCCTTCTGTCTGAGGGTGTCAGCTTTGGTCCAGTGGATGGGTTGGAGACACAAGGAGGCGTTTTTCTCTCTCTTCCCCTTCCCTCACCCAAACAGGATCCCTTTCATCACAATAGTCAGATCTTGCTCTACAGGAAGACGGACTTCCAGATTGAAAGGGTGGGGACAGAGATCAAGACCCTCAATAAGTATATCTGTCTTGGACTAGGTGAGAGGATGTCTTTGGAGAGTTACTCTACTTGGTGAAGGAGGTGGGGGGGGGGGAGGGATGAGGAGTGGATCAGGAAGAGGAACAAGGAAACATCCGAAATGGGGAGATCTAGACTTTGTCCACAAGAAGGTTCCCAGTCTAATGTGGGAAACCAGTTAGACAAACGGGACAGAGAACAAAACAAAGTAGTAAAATTAGGACATTAAAGAGCTGGTTGTTAAATAAAGCTTCCTCAACTTCTGTTAGATATCATTCCTGGAAGGGGAGAATGAGAGAACAAATTCATGGGAGACTCTGTGTAGTGGACTCTGGAGAGGGGTTAGATTCTTGATGGCAGATCTTACCACCAAAATGCAAAGAACAAACAGCTGGATTTACAGATACAAAAAGACCAAAGTGTTTAATCCTTGAAAGACCTGTGATTTCATTCTATTTCCTTACCAATGTACTTATCAACCCCTTGTAGTTAAATTAGGTGGTGCAATATACTGCTAGAACATGAACCTGGAAGTGTCAGTTCAAATCTAGCCTCAGATATTTACTGAGTGACTCCGGGCAAATCACATCTATACCTCAGTTTCCTCATCTATAAAATGGAGATAATTATAACTACCTACCAAGGTTGCTGCAAGCATAAAATGAGAATATTTGTAAAGCACTTTACAAATATTAAAGAACCATATAAATGCTAGTTATTGTTGTTGTTGTTGTTGTTAACCATGCAGCCAACCTGGTGGTGTTTCTGACCATAGCAAGGCTGATTTTTAAACCAGACACATAGAGTCTATCAGCATTGAAAGAATTCTCTGCTTGGTGGGACATGTCACAGCAAGAAATTTTTTGGCAAGCAGAGAATAAGCCAAGGAAACTTTAAAGCACTATAGCAAAGGCAGGAGGAGTACTATTTTAGAATACAGAAATGGTCACAAAGCATAAGAACAAATTCAGAAAAATATGGTGTAGATAACAGCAACTTGGGAGCTATAAATCATGAAAGTCTTCCTGCAGGAGGTGAGTTTGGAGCCAAATGTTAAAGGAAAGGAAGTGAGACAGAGCAAGCAGAGGCCTGGGAATTGGGGAAAGAGCAGCTTTGAATAAGGAGGGAATAAATAGCCTAGGTGAGGATTCAGGAGCAGGAATGAACAAATCTCTTTTCCATGCACTCTGTGGCTTAGGCTTTCAATGGTTCTTAGTTTCTGTATCATGGAGGAATATTATTTTGGGTCAGTAGAGGAGAGAGAGGAAAAGGAATATTAGTAGCAAGGAAGGGGAAAAATTAAGAGCTTAGAGAAGACCAGCATGAAGTCACCAGAGAAGAGATTAGTGGGAGCAGACATTAAAAGAACCATCCATTTCCATTCTTCCTAGAAGGACTGAAGCTAAACGTCTTAATGCTATTAAAATTGAAGGATTATTCTGGAAAGCAATTTGGAACTATGCCCAAAGGGCTATCAAACTGTGCATACTCTTTGATTTGGCAGCATCTCTATGGGGTCTGTATCCCAAAGAGATCATAAAAAAAGGGAAAAGGACACACATGGGCAAAGTGTTTGCAGCAGCTCTTTTTGTAGTGGCAAGGAACTGGAAACGGAGTGGCTGCCCATCAGTTGGGGAATGGTTGAATAAGTTATAGTATATGAATGTTATGGAATATTATTGTCCTATAAGAAATGACCGGCGAGATGATTTCAGAGAGGAATGGGTCTTACATGAACTGATGCTAAATGAAGAGAATAGAATCAAGAGAACACAGCAACAAGATTGTGATGATCAACTCTGATGGACGTGGCTTTTTTCAACAATGAGGTGATTCAGGCCAATTCCAATAAACTTGAGATGGAGTTGAATATAATTGTTTGATAGCTGAAGCATTTTGTTATGGGTTATTAAATTGGAACATCCTAATTTTCCCCACATTGATGCAAACATTACCCCTTTTATAACAGTATTATGAATGACACAGTATGTGGTTCTTTATAGTTAGCATTTTATAGTCAATATCTGAATTCATGCTTACAACAATGTTGGCAAGTGATTAATGTAGGGGTCCCATTTTACATATGAGTCTCAACGAGGTTTCTAAAGTTACAGACTCAATAGGCTAAAATCAAAGTTTGCTTTGCTTCATACCAAATCAGATCCTCCTTCATGAAGCCAGATGATCCTGAGTGATTAATGATAGTTCAAATTGCCAAATAGTTTATGGGGTCATTAGTGTCTTCCAAATCAGCTGCAGTCTTGGGTTTGTGAAGAAGACTGTAAGATTCAAAATGAACAAACAAATAAATAAAAGGACAGAAAATGAGAAAGATTGGAGGACCCAACCACAAAGGCTTTGCATCTAGCACAGAATTTTTCATACTGTAGGCATTTAATTAATGTTGGCAAAATAAACTGAATGAAAGGCACACTAAGATTTCTAACATGTCTACTGTTTTCCCTTCCTGTCATTAAGATGGTTGATTGATAGTTGTTGACTCTATTATGATTCTTAAGGTGATTTGTTTAGCAGAAACGCCCAGCTGAGAGGTCTTTGACATCCCCAATCCCATGAACTTCATTAATGCTCCATTTACCTGATCCATTATGAGCTTGTTTTGACATTTCCCACCTCCATGCCTCTGCTGGAGTCAATCCCTACCTCCTTATCTCTAGCATCTGCCTGCTGAAATGCTATTCATTCTTCAAAGACCAGCTCAGGTACCATCTCCCTCATGAACCCCCTCAGGTTCTCATTCTAACTTGTCATTCTACCACTCCCCTCCTAGATGGTGGTAAACTCCTTGAGGAAGCTGGTCTTTATGTATTTTGCCCAGCACTTAACAAAGTCTTAGAATGGAGAATTCTTCAAGTGGCTATTGAATGGAAGTGGATGAAAAATGGAATGGATTGCCTCAATGGAGGCAGAATGGGGTGGGGAGAGGGCAAAGGGAAGGGAGAAGGTGGACAGGATGGGAAAGGAGATTAATCCTCTCTTGAAGAGATTCTAAACATGTGTGACTGACTCCCTATAGGGTATGTCATTGTGAGCATTCCTTTCCAGTAAGGGTTGGATTGGAGGGTCCTTACAATCTGGGATATACTGAAGCCAGCTTGGAGTCAATTGTTAAATTTTCTTTTTTTTCTAAATTTATTTTATTTGAAGAAACAGGATAAGAAAAAGAAAAACAGAAAAACAAAACAAAACAAAATGAAGCAAAACAAAAGAAAACATGATCATGTGCCCAAAAGAACATCAGGGAGGATTCAAAATATATAACAACAAATACCAATTTAATAAAGTATATGTAATAGTTGAAAATGTATATTCATGAGTGTCCATCTTTTCTTTATTTCCTTGTAAATTATTTTGTTCCTCTATTTTGTTCTCTGCTGCTTACCTTATTTATTTTATTCTTTTTCCCCTTTCAATCCCTCTTACTCTTAAGCAAGCTATAGTTAAGAAATGATATATTTATATTTATATATATGTGTGTATATATATATATGTATATATGTAGATGTATACACACACTTACACACACACACACAAAATATCTCCCTTTCATCTCTCTACCACCCCCAAGCAAGCTACAGTTAAGAAAAGATATATTTATGTATACATATGTAGATTTATACATACATACACACACATACTTCACATACACAGGTCTTTCCTATCCCTGCTGACTCTTTCATTAAATTCTACTCCATAATTTGGCTTAATATTACTTAACTTTATCCCCACCCAGAGATCTCTTCCTTGACTCCTTCCCTCACAGTCCCTCTGCCCATCCCTCCCCACTTATTTCTTTATAGATTTTGGAGGCTGTTATACCCTTCATAGTATATATGTAAAGCTGCCTACTGAATCCATTCCTGAATGTCCTGCTGAGCAGCATTAAGGAAAGGCCCCTGCCAGAGGCCATTGTGAAGGACATAGCCTGCTCCATTCACACTGTCCCCAGTGGCCAAGTGGCCAAGGCCCCAGGGATCTTTGAAAGGGATTGCAAAGTTCTGAAAACGCCCATCTCCTCACCTCCTCTTCCTATACCTCTTTGCCTCTAAGTAGCTTATTTGAGTCTCTCAAGAAGGTAGGATTGGAAGGGAAAAGATCTCCCCTGCCTCTGACTTGCCCAACCTCCTGCAGACTGAGAAGGGGTTGGGGTAGAATGGAGCTTCTCCCTGAACAGAATGGGTACCTTCTTCATTTGAACTATTTCTCACCCTCTAGGCAGGTAGAAATGGAAAATGAAGGACTTTTTAGAGACTTTTTAAAAAAATAAATCTCTAACACCTGAAAAAATTGTTAAATTTTCAGTGTGAACATTTACATCTCAGAAATCCTAAAACACTATTAATTAGAGCTTGAATGATTTTTTCATTGATTATTTAGACTTGAGAAAGTGATGGAATAAATGTTAATGCTAAAATTTATTAGTGTATTCTGTGTATTTTTCCTCTGGAAAGTTCATTGTTACATTTAGCAGCATTATAGTTGCTTTTAACTCTTAATTTCTTTGAATCTATATAAAATGACCATCTATCAAGGACTACAAATTCTGGTAGAATGTGTGTGTGTGTGTGTGTGTGTGTGTGTGTGTGTGTGTGTGTGTGTGTGTATGTGTGTGGTACAGAAGGGAAAGGGAGCCATAGTTTTGAGGTTGGGATTCTTTTAGGGTAGCCCTTGTGGAACAATGAAAAGAATTTTTAAAACTTGGCCCTAGTTCAGGAGCTAAGCACCAGAGGTTGGGGACAGGGATATTGTAAGGACCAGCAGAAGGGAGTATTGGCTCCCAAGAATCCACAGACTGTCACTGGTTGAGAAACTCATGTCTCCTCTGCCTTTTCATTGCCTTGAGTGCTTGGGTCAAAGATCTGTTACATCTTAAATTCATCCTCCCTCTTACTCTCTCTAACAACTGTAATTTGACTTCCTAAATATCCACTTGTGGTTTCCAGAAACCCAGATCATATAATTATGAGAATTCATTACTTCCTTGCCTTTCAGTCAGGTGTCCAAGCAGGTTCACATTCAGAGCTCCCAAAGCTGTCAAGCTTGTCCCTATCCTGACTTTTCAGTACTGGACACTGGATGAAGGCTCTGGTAGGGGAGGGAGGGCAGGGCTCATGAGGAGTAAACATAGACTCTCCCTCAAAGAACTCCTGGTCTCTTGGAGACAGGACAGAAATGCATACTCTGAGGTAATACTGTAGGGATGATAATAACTACCAAAAACTCGGAATCATATTTAGGAGGCTGATCATGGGAGTTCCCCGGTCAAATTGATGGTGATATAGGGTTGTGAGTACTTGGAACTTCTTAAAAATTCTGAACTCAAGAAATAAAATAAGCATTTTCATAATAAAATGGAATAAAAAGGAATATACATACATATGCATATCAAGTAGAATAGAATAGAAAGAATATATACATTTATCATATAATATGATAGACTATAATAAATATGATACAACATAACATATGTCGTGTTATATTATATTATGTATCATATTGTATTATGTGTCATATATCATGTTATAATATGGTTAAATTATATTATATTATGTTATATTTATTATATTATATGGCATTGATACTCCCTTTCACAATTCCTAGAAAATGTCTTTATTACTGATGGGAGATAGCTTCAAGGAGAATTAGGGGATTCTATTGTGGAGTGACTTCATGTGGAAAGAATCATTCCTTTGAGATGGCCCATTGATGAAGGTATAAAACAGAGTTCCTTTCAGACTTTGAGCAGCAGCATTTGTTCATGGAAAGGCTAGGAATTCATTGAATGTTTAGCAGAGGAAATGATTCCACCTCTTGTATGTAGACTTTTTCTTTATTCTTCTTCTGTCCACTTATTTATGTGAGCAAATGGGAGAAATTCCTATGTAAAATCTGGGAGAACTCAGAATATCAGAACAGTTTAAGGCCAGTTGAGATGTAAATGTAGGAAGTGTATTGATTGGTTATCAAAAACCCAGCTCTATAAAAGGCAAGAGTATCGAAAAATAAAATAAAATCCAAAGACTGAGGACAGTGGGTTGCTGGGGTGAGATGACTATGTGTTGCAAAAGGGCTTTGTACATAGTTCTGAGAATTTGCACAAGCTATGTTAAGTTTTTGAATTAAGGCTCCAAGGTTGCAAAATGGAAGAGTATCTGGTTCTTCTAAAAAAAACTAAAGGGGCAAAGCAAGGGAATAGTAGGGCATTAAAGACTGTAAAACCAAGGTGAAGGGGAAGAATGCAAGGAGAACAACCCAGGAGTGCCAGAAGTCTGATTTTCCTCTTCTTAGTAGGACCTAGAAGTCTTGATCTGATATACTCCTCCTCTCATATATGTCTTTCCTATTGTGTTCTTTCTGTGTGTCTACTCTCCCTACTATGAGAAATGATTATTTCTCTCTGTCATAATAACTATCACATTAGGGCTAAGGTTTTTCCCCTTTTTTTACTTCCTCATTAATAAATCAACCAGTGTGGGAAATCTCACTCAAAGAAGTACCCAAGCCAAGATCTAATCAAAGACAGTAAGAGAAACTCTAAATTTGGCCTAATAGGTGCATTCCTGCCCATTGTGTTTGTTCAGACAGGTGTGGAAAAATGTGGATCCTCCCTTTTTTTGTCAGACAGATAAATAAGTCTTTTTCACCAAGATTTCAGTAAAGCAAGTCATTGCCTCTAGACTCTCACTTTAATATAGTCCACCCTCTCGTTGTAATGTTCGTTTTCTTATTAAGTATGAACCAATCAGAGCTGATTGACACTCTCAGGAACACCTACTTTTGGAAGAACATATAAGCTATGAGTCTTCTGCCATACGTGCCAAATGATTGTTCTTTTACTAATAAACATGCTGGCCTTATTAATAAAATGATTAAATTGCCCAGAAATTATGTTTCTCGAATCTTTTTAAATGTCATACTATTGATAGTGCACAGCAAATTCAAGTTTAGCATATGGTCAGAATAGGAAGTATTGACTCAAGAAAGTTAGTACAAGGCTGAATTAAAGAGAGGCAAAGTGTCAAATATAAAAGGATGGGAGCCTAGTTAATTGTATTCTATTCTGGTCAGACCACATCACATTTAGGAACAACTAGAGAGCATCTGGTGGAAACCAATCCATGAGAAGATCAGAAGAAAGACCTGGAGGTGTTTAACCTGGATAAGAGAAGGCTTGGAGTTTGGGGGAGAACAATAGCTGTCAAGTCTGTGAAGGCCTGTCATATGGCAGAGGGATTAGATTTGTTTTGACTTGGCCTGGAAGCTAGAAGTAAGAACAATGGGAGAAAGTTGCAAGGTTGCAGGTTTTGTTTTGATGTAAACTTCTCAACAACCTACAACTGTCTACAGATTGAATTGAGCACCACCGGAATTGGTGGGATCTTCCACTTTAGAGGTCTTTAAGGATTGGATGGATGACCACTTGTCAGAGATGTTGTAGAGGGAAATTCCTCCTTTGGGTTATATAGCTTCTGGGATTTTTTTAAACTATGATTTTGTGATTCTGTACATATTGGGAAAACAATCAGGGACTAATCCAGAAAGACATCCTAAAGGAGGCAAGTGTAGAGTAGAGCCAGGAAGGAAGGCCATCACTAGGATTTGGGGAATGGGTTGGAAAGAAAGCTCCTCATCCTACTCAGGCTGAGTTATGGGAGAAAAAGCAAAAAGGAGGTGGGAAGATGGAATCAACATAATTCCCTATTCATCTCCTCATCTCTTACCCCGGTCTTTTTCTTTTGCCTCATATTCTCTGTCCAGTTGCTTTGTGTCAGCAAGGTTCCAGAAATTGCATTAAGGACATAAAATTGTAAATTGGGATAATAGATAGTTTCCAATGAGACAATGGCCCATTTTGTTTACTGTCCCAGGAAATAGTCTATTCAAAATATTGGAGGTAGGGGAGGAAGTATTAACTCCTATTTGGAGTAGAATCGAGAAGAAAGCTAAATGGGAGAGAGGAGACCTTGAAGCTGAATGTGGGATGAATAAAACAGGGAACAATTCCTTCCCATTTTGAAATAGATATTATTTGTCATATGTGACTTGGATTCTTCTTGAAAGAGAGATATCAAGAAAGGTTAAATCAATTGTGGGAGACTAACATAATGGATATTCTCTAAGGCCTCTACCATATTACATCAAAAGAAATGTCAAATACAAAGAGACATGGAGAAAAATAGTAAGTGTTTTGGAACAAAGAAAGCAAAACAAAAGCAGCAACATAGACAGTCACGATCACTAGGAAAATAAGAAAAATGAACAGAATAAAAGCGGTTCAGAAGGGAAAGTAGAACCAAGAGGGCCACTTGGTATTCGCTTGGTAAGATTAGTACTTATACGTATCTGTGTGTATGTCGATGTTTGAGATATGTATGTGTGCATATGTGTATATGTGTTACAAACACAACCACACATGCTGAGGCTCCAGTGTCAGTGGACAGAGGGCCAGCCACCAAGCCAACATCTCCTAGGGCTCAGGTCCCACCTTTGAACCACATTAACTCTCTAGACTGCGATGAATCATTTACCTTCTCTTAGTGCTCTAACCACCCAATGATCTAAATTGCAGAGATGATACTGGCTTATATTGGCAGACAGAGTTTTCTCGTCAGGAGCTTCCTGTATCAAAGCAAGGCAAATCTAATTCCTGCTTACTTGTCTGTCTTTCTCCATTACCCATCATCGATTTATATCTGTTTTTTTAATCATTTATCTATTTCCTGTCTCCCTTTCTATCCATCCGACTCTCATTTATATAGCTATTCACAAATATGTGTGTATTAATATGCACATATACACAAATATGTAGATATAAAAATACACATACACCTGCACACATATAGGTATATACATATGTATACATATATATATATATATACATATGTATGCATATAAGTACACAATGCACACATATACTATTTATATGTATAGTATAGTATAATAGCATATATATATGAGTATGCATATATATAAGTACACAATGCACATATATATTATCTATATGTATAGTATAATGATATATATGAGTGTATATAATATATATTATATATAAAATATAAGAGTATATATAATAGATCATCATTATATATACATATATATGTGTATATATATGTATGTGTGTATATATATGTATGTGTGTATATATATGTATATATATATATATATATATGATATAACACATACACAAACACACATACCACCATACCATTTGTTGTGAAAGGGCTTTGTTCATGATCCTGGAAATTTGATCAAGAGATGGTAAACCTCTGGACCAAGACTCCAAAGCTGCAAAACAGATGGGGCTTCTACTAGTCCTATGGAAGGCTTTCTGATTCTTTTAAAATAGCTGACTGATGGAGCAGTGTCTGACAGAGCCCACTGGAGACTCTGAGACCGAAGGTCAAGGAAAACAATACAAGGAGAGCATCCCAGGAGCACCAGAAGTCTCATTTCCCTCTTCTTGGTGAGGTCTGGAAGCCCTGACCTCATGCTTTCCTTATAGGTATGTATGTTTGTCTACAGCTTTAAACACACACACACACATACACACACACATATACACAATATGTATGCATGCATGCATACATATACACACAATACATATACATGCATATATGCATATGTGGAAACAGAAAGTAAGTCTGTGATTTCACTGATATAGGGGGATTTCTAATGAGGAACTTTCTCTACCAAGACTGGTTAGCACATCCCTCTTCAAGGTTTAGACAATCATCTGAGGGGATTGGAGGTGAGTGGGCTAGGGTGGGAAGTGACTCCCTGAGGATCACACAGCCAATATGTATCAGCAGCAAGACCAGAATCCAGATATACCTGACTCCTGATATGTGCTTTATACATGCATATACATGTATTTTAAAATAAACAATTAAAATGTTAAAAAAAAAAAAAAAAGCAGGAGCATCTTTATATGATTAATTCCCTATGGTCCAAAGGCATTAGATGAAATTTTCAGGTACCTCTGCTGCTCTTTAGTCTGACCCTAGGGCATCTGGGCATGTGTGGAATGTTTGCAGGGTGTAGGGTAGTGCCTAGCAGCAGGGCACTCCCTTTGGAGTATTTCCTAGAAAGATCAATTTCTTCTATTCCTCACACCTCTGGGGTCATTTATCTTACTTCATAGACCTAAGAATTAGGTCTAAGCTCAAATTACTCTTTTCTATTTATTATAGACATGAAAATCAAATGACTAAACAGACAAGGAAGAGAATAATCTTGTAATGCTCAAGTAGGATCCTTCACTGGTATATGTACAATCAACACTTCCTTCTACCCTGAAGAAAGGAAAAACAGTCTTTTGTCATCCCTCAGTTATTATCTTTCAGGCTCAGGGAATATTCTGGTGATAGCAGAAAGAGAATGTATTGTCTTTTATAAATTTTTAAAATGTCTTAGTGATATTCTTTTTTTTTTCAAATTTATCACCTAGCCTCCCCTTTTTCTTCTCTTCCCAAGAGGAAAAATACTCATCCCTTAAGACAAAAATAGTCCAGCAAATCGAAGAACTTGACTGTATTGGGAAATATATAGTTGATTCTAATCCAAAGCTTCCTAAACTGTGGGCCATGACCCCATGTGGAGTCATGTAACTAAATGCAGAGGTCATTAAAAATTTGGCAACAGTAAAAAATATCAAATGTTCCTCCAAGATTTAATTCTTTATGTGAAAATAAGAGAACATATCCATCTCATTAACATAGGCATTTGTTTTTGTCTTAAATAAAAAAATTGGTAAATAAACAGATTATATGTATAATCAAAGAATTGCCCCCTTATGTAAAGCATGCATCCTGATGTCTACCACATCTCTAAGGGAAGCAATTCAATCAGTACCATCCAAAGATTAGCAGAGTCAGAAAGGCTTCCTGCTCCTGAGATAACATATTCTAATTTGGGACAAATTCATTTGTTGGGAAGTTCTTGATATTAAAATTAAAATGAGCTTCTGTGGTATATCTCTGGTTATAGCCTTTGAAATGAAGCAGGATGAATCAAATCCCTCGCCTCATAGCAAGGGTTTTAAATGTTTGAAGACAGGGATTATTTTAGGCTTTTTTAGGCTACACCTCCTTAATAGTTGCAACCAATTCACATGTACCATGACTTCCTATCTTCCCACCATGCTGATTTCAAGATTTTCTTAGTCAATGTCATTCTAAAAAATTCTACAATATTCCACGAACAGTCTGACCAGAGCAGAACCCAGTAGAATTTTAGCCATCTTTATCCTGAATGAAAGACTTCTACTAATACAGCCTAAGAGAAGCAAATGATAAAGTCAACAAGCAAGATTTTCCAGGATTTAGCCACAATGGGAATGAGCAAGTATATCATTTCACTTTTTGGAATAAGATTGCAAGAGCCTTTTTCTTTCCTCTCATTCACACTGAGTCATTAAGGGAATGATTGCAAGGTATAGCTGAAATTAGGGTGGGGTAAGGATTAAAATTGGTTAAGGGGTTTATGAAGGAGATGTGAGAGTTTCAGTAAAAGCTTTTAGGTTTACTAAGGGTTAGGATAAAGATATTGCTAGTCAGTTTTTTTTAATCCTTCCATGATAGATATACTGATCTTGCAGCAAGATGGAATAGAGTTAGATGTGAAGAGATTTATGCCTTATTTTGTTTGAAACTGGCATTCAGGAAGAGGATGCATCCTCAGGATTAGTGATGGGAAGGGGGCCAGATAGAAGGAAGTGTGGTATACTGGGGAAAAGCATTGGTTTTGAAGTCATTTGCCATTTATTAGCAAGGTGACCTTGCCCACTTTGTAAGAAAGAAGTTTTGGAAAGAAGGGAGTAGGAGCCAGAAGAAGGAGCTTCATATTTTCTGTGATCCAGAGATTCTTCTCTAGTACACTCTTTTTTCATAGGGAGCTGCTACTTACACGAAAAAGCCCAAGTGACTTCCCTGAAGGATGAGATTAACTTCTTGGGCATCCTGTATAAGACCAGTACAACATCCCCTATTTTACTGCAAATGCTGTCAAGACTTTTTGCATAGATCCTTATGAAGTTCACATTTCATATTGTCTATGGTTCTTTGCTTTATCAACCTTAAAAGTCAGTCAGTGGTGTGAGACGATGGCTTTAGATCCAGAACCGGGTTTCACACCCTATCTCTAACATTTATTACTGATATGATCTTGTGCAAGTCAGATTTTTTCTGAGATGAAGTTTTCTTATCTATAAAGTGAGAAAATTGTACTAGATGACTTCTAAGGTCTCTTTCAGTTTTCTGAAGTTCCTATCTATCTATGGAATATGCCTTCACTGGTGACAGAGTAAAATGAGTTTAAGAGAGGGAATCCAGGAGGAGGAAAAAACCTGGTCTCTGCCCCAGTCTGATAGACAGATGGGTCATATACGCACAGATTTGTATCTCAGTTTGGACAACTATAACCATGGATCACTTCAATTCTCCAAATCTCAGTTTCTCTATCTGTAAAATGGGAATAATATTTGCCCTGTCTACCTTAAGGGGTTCTAAATCTTTCTAAAGCTTAAAGGATTATAAAAGTGTGAGCTTATTATTAAAACATGCTGCAAAGATCATATTGGTAGGGTTGGGATTCCTTTCTTCAAGCCAGTCAGGTCTGATTACAAGGTGAAATCTCTCTAAAAACTTCCCCCACTCTGCAGTGTTGAAAACTATCTCTGCATGCATTTTTTAAAAAAGCTATTATTATTTTAAAAAAAACAAAATAAAAATAATAAAATAAAATAAAGTGGATTCCCTCAAGTAGGGTCAGGGAGAGCATGGCACATGTGTCCTTGCTGTTTCCCTCATTTTGAAGTTAAAATTCTGTTTGATTCCTGAAAAAAAAAGAAACTTACCCCTCAAAATGTGCATTGCACCAAAAAAATGCAGAGTTAGTATTCCCTTGCTTTAATGCTACTGAGAAAAATGTTACTCAGGAATAACATTGCAGGGTCAATAAGAATCAATAGGATCGCATGGCAGGAAAGTGAACATTTCCTTCAGTTTCCCCTTTGCCTGGATCTCTCTTTTGACATTTATTATAGTCTGTTGTTTGCTTTTCATTTCAGAGAGGACATCATGGCCATCATGGAGGGATGTCTTGACTCCCATGTGAATTGGATTAAAATGAGACAGAGTTGCCTTCCAGTCATTAAAATTCAGTGGCAAGATATCAGGATAACTGATGATGACCTGGGATATAGTACTGGTGTTTTTGATGTTGGATCAAACTCTAAGCAATCCCCCAAACTTGCTTAAGCCATCTTCATGTCCATTGGAACAAAGTGCTTTTGTCCACTCATTCTGCCAGGTGAAGTTTTCATGTTTGGGGTAGACACACCCCCTAACTCACCAACAGGTTTGGAGCCTGTCAGTTACCCTCAATCTGGTTTAGCTCATCCACCGAGATGGTTTACTGGGGTGTGGCTGTTGCACAGGCTATAGCTTCTCGGAGCCCCAGGTGAGAGTTAAATGAAGATGGACAGCTCTTTTCAGGCTCACTAGCATTCACAAGCACTCGAGGTATTCGTTCTCCCGAATATGCCATATTATGCTTTTATTATATCGTAGTTCATTTAATTATTTCTATTTATGGAGGCAGGAATTTAGACTGGATTTAAAGCCTCTCTCTGACACTTACCAACAGTATGACCCTGAACAAATGATAGAACCTTTCTCGGTCTCAGCTCCCTCATCTCCAAAATGGTAATGATAATGGCTGTATCAGAGTGTTGTTGTGAGGATCAAATGAGATAATACCAATAAAGTGATTTTGCAAATGTTAAGACACTATGGAGACGTGACTTTTTAAATTTAATTAGCCCTAGTTAAAATTTTTCATTTTAGTTTTAATTAATTTTAATTAATTATTGTTTTGCAGGACTCTTAAAGCTAAGAATAAGTTCTTTGAAAGCAGATTCAATAGCTTGTCTGCCTTTGTGTTCCCCGGTGCAGTGTATGGTAGCAGTGGGTGCTTAGTGTATTTATTGAACTAAATTGAATTGCTTAAGAAACTCAGGGCACATTCTTGACTGAAGGGGAGGTGGAGTGAGAAGGGGGTTTGAGGATAACCAGAGTTCCCAGGAGATGTATTAGATGATTTCCCAGACTCAGAACAATGAGTCTATATAAGTCTGAGATCTCTAAGACCATAATGTCTTATTGTTCTCTTCAAAGGGCAGTGTGCCAACCTACAGGCTACTGGAGAGTTAGCCTTCAGACACTCCCTCATCAAGTTGTATGAATTATAGGAGACCCTGAAAAAAGCCCAAGTCGGGCTTTACCCACCCACCCACTCATGAGCAAGAGCTTCTGAGTGTCTACCTGGTGCTGGATTTTGTTATCAGACCTCTGTGAAGCTTCTGAAAGATCAGAAAACAGTCAGGTGGAATGGCCCGTCCCACAGGGCCAATTCACAAACCTGATGGGCATCTCAGGCACTAGGATCAGGGACAGAGGGATCTTGAATAGAAACTTTTGTTCATTTTGGAATACTGTTGATCTGGAAGGGCTGCGCTCTAAAGCACAAGAATTCTTTTATTGGGTGGAGCCCACCAAAGCTTATAGATTCCTGTCTAGCTGAAGAACGTCAGGCAGTGGGCCAAGAAAGAGAAACTGGGTGATAGATATGAATGAAATGGAATCATTTCTTGTTTGGGTGAAATGGTGTCTTACACATTTAATGATACATTGGTCCATCTGGGGCTCAGACATAGGCTACTTTATCAACCTCAGAAATAAGTATAAAGCACTCCACAGTCTGACACAAAATTACTTTTGAACCAGAAGACTTGGACTCAGGCATTGGCTCTGCTGTTTGCCAACTGTGTGACTTAAGGCAAGTTATTTAACTTTATTGAATCTCTGTTTCTTCATCTGTAAACTGAAGGGTGGGACTCAATATTCTTTAAAGTCCCTTCCATTATTTCAGCATTAAAATTAATGTATAACTTTCGGGGGGGGGTCTTCTAACTCCATGAGAACTGCCTAAATGGGCACAAATAGGTGAGATAAGGAGAAGAGGTAATAGTTATGAAAAGTTTATAGATCATGAAAGTTGGATCAATTGTGAAAAATTTGTTGAGAATTTAAATCTTATTATTTCAGAATAATACTACCTGGAGAAAATAATTTTCCAAGAGTGCTGTTGAAATCTTATTCTTTCCTAAGGGAAAGATAAGGAAAGAGTACCAGTAATCAGTGATTAATTTCTATTTTCTGTTTTTTTTTTACAATAACATAGAATATTATCAATTCAATTGAATTCCACCATTTACTATGTGTAACTTTGGACAAATCATTATGCCTCAATAAAATAAAGGTTTTGGACTGGTTGATGTCTAAAGTCCTTTCTAATTTTATGTTATCTTTTGAGCAAACATTTATGAAGTACCTCCTGTATTCAGACCACTATGTTAGTTACAGAGGGTGAAAACGTCTCAGTCTTTAGGAAGCTGATTAGTCTTTCTAGGCTCTCTCCTGCAAAGTTCAATCTTTATCCAGGGTCCTGACATTCTGGAAATGTGCCTATCCAACATTGGTGGGACAATCTGAGTCTTGGCTCTGCTACCTCCTTTGCATTCAATTGAGATAATATTCTCTCAAGGGCAGAGAGATTTGCCCCATTCTTACAGTTGCTAATAACTTCTGACATGTTCAGTGAATCTAAATGTTTGTGGCTCTATTGGGTTGGTTGAAGAAAGAATCACAGTAGGAAGCATCTGTGAGTAACTCATCTGGCTTTGTAATAAAGATGAATGAGCAAATTCTGAGTTTTCTATTCTATCACTCATCCACCTTGTAAAAATGTAGACCAAACTCCACACTCCTTCTATTCTCTGAGAACAGTCCTGGAGAATGAGATTAAGGGGTAAAAAGAAGTGAAATTCAACAAGAGGAGAAGATATGGACTCTGGTGAGCTTCTAATTTGATGGAGGAAGGATGTAAACCTCAGAAAGAGACAAAGACAGAAACCATTCCTGTTGCCTCTAAAGGCAAAAGAAAAATTCTTTTTTAAGTCTTTTGCAATCTGCTCCAATCTATCTTCCTAGAATCATTAAACACCATTCCCCTTTCCTCAATCTACAATCCAGCCATTGACCTCTGTGCTCCTGCATTGGTAGTCCTATAAAGAATTGAATTTGGATTCCTTCCTTAGCTCTGTCTCCGAGAACCCTGATTCCCTCAAATGTTAGTGCCTTCCCTTCCCTTCCAAACTGCTTTGTATTTAACTATTCTGTATTTATTTGTATTTATTTATAAGCATATACACACATATTTACACATAAATGTTTACATGCACACACTTATCATTGTCTACCCCATTAGAATGTAAGCTCCTTGAAAGTAGATTTTATTATTGTCATTTTTTTTTTTGTATTTGTATGCCCAGTGCTCACCTCAGTTCCTGGAAATATCAAATAGTTTAAAAATGCTTGTTGATTGATTGGTCAGAGTTCTAGGTTTTCATGTAGGGAAAAAGAAGAGGAGTTTCAGAATGCACAAATGGAAGGGAGATTAGTTAAATAAGATTTTCTGAGTGTACTGTTTTTCGCTTTTTTTGGTGTTTTTTCCCATCTTGGGACTGTATCTTCTTTCACAATGTGACTAATAATATGAGAATATGTTTTTCATGATTGCACACGAATAACCTCCATCAAAATGCTTATTGTCTCAAGAAGGAGAGAGGCAAAGGAAGGAGGGAGAAAATGTGGAACTCAAAGTTTTTTTAAAAAATTAAAGTTAAAAATTGTCTTTACATGTAATTGGAGGCCAAATACATACCTATCTATATATGTTTAAACACACACCACACACACACACACACACAACACACACACTTTCCCAAATGAAGAATCTCAAATTCCTAAGAAATATAGTGGGACAAAAGAGAAAATCCAGGGCGGAGGGCAAACACTGGCAAAGGGCATAGCACCCTATGTGAAGGTTTCAGTTACCAATGAAAATGAGGGAGATGATGGTATTGGGGATAGTAAGGCATCTCTCTAACAGGTATGTGCACAATAGTCTGCTGAGAAGATGATATGAAAGGGAGGAGCTCAGACAGGAACCAAATGGCTGACTTTGGAACAAATTTCTACAATGGAGACTCTGGGCCAGTGACTCACTGGTGAGAGGGAAAAAGAGGAAGGAGAAGAGACTTAGTTTCTTAAAAGCCATCCTAGTGAGTGTGTATTGAAAAGGCAACAGGGAGCCCCTCTAGATTTCTGAGCCATGGAGTAGAGTTAGTTTGAGGGTTCAGAAAGCCTTGAGTAAGGTAAATGAGAATGGAAAAGGCATTCTGAAAGATTTTCATTCTTTTTCACAGCCATGGTCAGCTTCAGTTGGAGAGAAGATAGAACAAAAGTGAAGAAGTCCTTAGTGGCAACTTTGATTTGGGCTCAGAATTAGCTCCAGGGTGAAAATCCATCAACAACCAAGACGGCAACTATAATAGCAGGCATTTAAATGGTTTTTAAGGTTGCAAAATTATCTACAAACGTGATCTCTCATTTTACCCTTAAAAGAATGCTGGAAAATAAGTGTTATTATTACCCCATTTTATAAATGAAACAGACGTTAATCCCAGGATTGCAGAGTTATTTTTGTTGGGATTAAGTTTTCACTGAAGTCAAATCATTTCCCCCTATCCCAAGCCTTCACTTCACTTCTTACTTTCAACATCTAAATTCCTTTTATAGTCAACCAAGTCTTTTCCAGGCACTAGAAGAAGAGAGGGGACTAATCCCAGCCTCATGGAAGCTTTTGTTGGGGTGGATGAGAAGTGAAAGCAGAATAAGAAAATACCCAGAATACAAATAGGCACATTAACAAATGGGAATGAATTGGTACTCCTCCATAAAGACAGAGGTTCCAGTATTTCTGAGGCTCAAGTACCTCTGAGCTCCAATTTCTCTAAGTCTCTGATAACATCAGGTCAAGCTCAAAGGTCTAAAACTGTCCTGCTTCGTCTATATATCACAGAAACACCACTCCGCCTTCTAGTCCATCCAAGAAGCAGCATCCACCTTTGATAGGATTTGCTCATTCCTTGTCCCCTTTTCCAAAGTTTGTGGTTTATGAGATGAGTAAAGAATTCAAAGATCTTGTGGGAGTAATCAGAGCTGAAAGGGTTGATAGTTATCAGTATGGGATAGGACAGGTCATTCAGTGTCAGTTTGCCTTAATAACTTTATAAATCAATGATATCACTTGAAGAGAAGAAGGAAGCTCTATTTCAAAACTGTCACTACTACACTGTTGAATCTTTCTACAGCAAAGTTCATAACTTTTCAATAGCAATATCAGAAGCTCATTTTATTTAAGTCATCTGGTGACATATTCAAAAATTCAATCCAATTCAATTTAATTCTACAAACATTTATTATTCCATAATAATATGGTACTATTACTCTGTTTAGAAATGCAATCAACAAATTTAAAAGTAAATGTAATTTAATGTAAGGAAAGAGTACTAATAACCATTGAGATCATAAATATAAAGGGACTTTGAAAATGGCAAAGACTAATTCGAGTGTAGTATTTATTATGAATTATTGTCAATAATTGTTTATTATAAATGTTATAATTAAACTATTATAAATAATAGTAGTAGTAAGCCAAGGTATAGAACTAACTTTGGGTTTACACGAACCAGGTTTGACTTGGTTAGGATATGGGGTGGATGAGGGAATTCACTGACTTTAACTAGTGCTCTACTTCGTTTTCCTCTGAGAAAACCAGAATATGGCTCAGGTCAGGTCTAGTATTAATTAAGAATAAAATGTACATCTATATCTCTTTTCTTGTTGCATCCTGGGCCTCCATATATTGTTTACAAAGTTTGGGAACTTAGCACAATAATTTTATTTCTTCTTTTTACTCTAGAAAGCTGGGTCCAGTATCTCCGTTCCTGGAGGGCTCTTTCTCCAAGAACTATTTTAACAGTTTACCTCCATAGCTGCTCTTTCTGGGGCACAGAGACTTCCTGCATAGGAATGGATATGGGGAAGCTGCATAGAGAAGCAGTTTTCTCCTTCCCTTCCCCCAAATTCTCTCCTACTGACCTAAGTACTCAGTTCTCTCTCACTATTTATCCTTTCTCCTTTCCACAAGCCTCTATTCTAGTCTACCTGTCTGTTAAATGAACGACCTCTGTGGACTCTTCTTCTTGAATGTAGCTTGGAGGCCAGCAAGAAGTAAAAAAAATTAGAAACAAAATACATAGCAATTATTAGGATACACTTGTATTTACCTTATAGGGAAATTGTGAGCTATACAGGCAAAAGCTTAGAGAAAGAAGGCAATTTTCCATCATTCTGAAAGGTAATATCCATCTAGATATGTCCATAACATGGACAATGGTGATAGGAGTCACTTGATAGGGTCAGGATGGAGAAGCAAGACAGCTTTCAGGATAGCCTGGAATTATATTCTCATAATTTCATCACTTAGTGTTGAGTTGTAAATTCCCTAGGAATCAAACACACCTACATTTCTATTTAAAGGCAAAACAACTTTCAGATATAATTAGAAGTTTTTTTTTTTCTGACTGATATATTAATTTCAGATTATTTATGTCCCTATTTTTCCCCCAATAATGAAGAGAACCGAGAACTGACTTCATTATGTTTTTGTTCCAGACCAATTCACTCTTTTCAGTTTTCAGGCCATACCTTTCATCAGCCAAAGCCGGAAGGGGGTTTCTGAGGGCTTAATACACCATTGGCACAACATCCTTCCAAATGATGGAAGAACATTCCTCAGACTTGTGGGGGCCTGTTGGAAGATAGGCATAAACACTCAATTTTAAACCCTCAACCAGCTAGCTCCCTTCCAAGGCTATGTCTAAGTAAGAAGCGTTGAGATTGATCCTGATTTCCTTAGGCACACTTTCTTCCCCCTGTCCTTTCCTCCCTTCTTCCACCTCCCCATCTGTGAAATTAGGGGATTTTAGAGACCCCCCCCCAAGAAAGCTCAAAGCCTCATTCCCTTGGTGACTTTATGTGTTATGCTACATATCTCTTTTGTGATTTCAGGCATTATACTCTTCAGGAAACCCCCAGGGGAAACACAGCCCAGAGAAGTGAAACAGATTATTAGAGGTCAACAGCAAACTGGGGCCAAATCAGGACCAGAATTTCTCAGGGCTGCTCCTTTTCTACTAGCAGAGACCAAGGGATGGAAGAGTAATCTAATAATCTAATAATCCCAGTAGCAAATTTCCACAACCCAACTAGGTCTAGGTTAAGCCTCAAATGTTGTCCCTTTTGTTTTTATTAAAATCATTCCTATCCAATCCTTTCTCGGAGACCTTGCAGTCTCCCTTTAGAGTACATTTCTTTATGCGATTGCAAAGCACATCGCTTTTGTGCAGCTGAAACCCACTGAGATTGGATGATTTTCCTAGAATCACATCATGGGGCTTCCCTCACTTCAGTTTGCAGAAAATAGGCAATATGAGAGAATATTAGAACTGGAAGAACCATTTTTATAGATATGGAAACCAAATTTCCAAAGGAGTAAAATGACTTGCCTAATAGATAGCCAAAACTTGAACTGCGTTCTTATGACTCCCAAATTCGGGGAGCCTTTCCATGCGTCATACGTGCTTCCTCTTGCTTCTCTTGGCATTTCCAAACTTATTCTCATCCACCAAAGGCTTGAGAGCTCTAAGAATTCTTGCTAAGTCCAAACTTGAGTCTTGGGGTAGGGATGGGGGACCCCCAAGTTTTAGGTGGAGTCAGAGAAAACTATTCACTCGCATTCCCCCCCGAGGCTAGAGCTTTGTTAGCAGTTGTCTGTGACTGGCAAGTGGCTGCTACCTGCCTCTCCCCATCCTGCTGCCTTTGGCTTGGGCACCCAGCCACTATTTCAATGAATAGTCTGACTCACCAAACTAAAGTCAGCTTACGAGCGAAGTTCCAACGGAATAGAAGCTTTACAAAAACAACGGAGTCAGATTTGGGGAGGATGGGGACCCTGACTTTTCCCGATAGGATTCCTAGGGGTGGAGATCAGTTGGGGGTGTGGCCATTGGTAAAGAGAAAAAGTCAAGCCAATTGTTCTTTCTTTTAAGCCAATTGTTGTGTTTTTTGTTTTGTTTTGTTTGGGGATGTGCGTGTGCGCGCTCACTCGCGTGCCCGAGCTTGTGCGCGTACTGATATATCGAATGGGTTCCCCTCTGTACCGGGATCTACCCTGGATGTAGGAGGTTGAGATTGAGACTGAGATTGAGAGAGAGCAGGAAGAGTCATCGATCCGGGGATTCCTGGCTTTAAGAGGAGGGAAGAAGAGCATACAAAAGATATAGTGGACACATGACAAGCGCAGAGATAACCAGGAGGTGCCACAGAGCACTCTCTAGCCATCTAGATTGGGGGATGGGAGGAACTGGGTGGAGCAAGGCTGGTTGTTAGTCAGCAAAGGCTTATAGGAATCATCACAAAATATTTTAACGGCCAAGGAGAGTGTAGAACATGGCGGGATGCAGAGCTCATACTCCTCCGTATCCTTTGCATGTCTGCCCATGTTCCCAGCTCTAGCTTGTATTTTCTTATCTTTTAAAGAGCACTAGAATGAAGAGCTTTCCCCACAAGGACCTGGAAAGCAGGGGTTTCCAGCTGAGAAAACCAGACTCATAAGGGTTTATGGGATGTGTCTAAGATCACACAACTAACAAGCATCAAAACATGGATTTAGATTTCGGTGCTGTTTTGTTGGTATCGTGAGATTTAGGGACATGGGAGAATGAATGGTTCCTTTCTCATTTTGAATTTCCAGTCCCTTTTTCAGCCCAGTGTCCCTGACTTCCTTGCTGTTCTTTGAACAAGATGCTCCATTTCCCATCCTTCATGCATTCATAGTAGCAGGCCATCCTCCATGCCTGGAATGCTCTTTCTCCTCATTTCTACCTCTTGACTTCTGTGGCTCCCTTTGAGTCTCAGTTCAAATCCCACTTCTAACAGGAGAGGATTGTTGTTCAGTAATTTCAGACCCGTTTTACTCTCTGTAATCCCACTTTGGGGCTTTCTGGCAAAAATACAGGAGTGTTTGCCATTTCCTTCTCTAATCTGTTTTACAAATAAGGAAACTGAGGAAAATAGGTAAAGTGACTTGCCCAGGATCACTCAGCTAGCAAGTATCAGAGGCCAGGTTTGCACTAAAAAAGATGAGTCTTCCTGACTCCAGATCCAGTGGTCTAGCCACTGGGCCACCTAGCTGCCACTCCCTCTGAGATTACTTCTAAATTGTCCTGTAATAAAGTGCTTAGTAAAATGCCAGGCACATAATAAGTACTACATATGTTATCATTATTATTATTATTAATCTTATGTAAATATAATTGTTTTTATATTGTCTGCCCCATTAAATTATAAGTTCCTTGAGGGTGGGGACTATTCTTGCTTTTTTCTGTATCTCCAGTTCTTAGCGGGCACATAGCAAGCTTTAAAAATACCCAAAATAGACACAGAATATAGGTTTACGGATAGTGGCAACAGTCCCTTTATTCCTGATACAAATGACATGTCTTAGGCAGCACATATCAGTGAAAAGAACATGGGATTTGGAATTCAGCCTCAGCTTACTTCTCAGTTCCTCAATTTACTATCTGTGTCACCTTGTCACCTCTTCTGATCTTGGTTCTCTTGTCTAAAAGAGGAGGTCATTGGATTAAGATTCCTTAAAACCTAGTTCCTCTGAATTAGGTTCCAGACCTTGGTGGGAACTCCCCAGAAGTTGGCATGCCAGTGCCTATGGGAGGATCTTTATTATTTGTCCAGGTCATTTTGCTCTGCTCTCTGTCAAGAATCTGGCTTGGATCTCATCTGCCAAGTCTGCTCTGAGGACAGAAAAGCAGCTATCTTTTTCCCTTAGAGCACAAAACAATATCAAGCAGTTTACCCACCACCCACTCAGATTCTGGTAGTGGCACCTGGATCAAGATCTTGGCAAGCTGTTGTGATTCCCAAGCAGGCTAGGATGCATTCCTTTTTCAGCACCTCCTGTGCCTTTGAACCATACATCTGGGAGGAGGATGTGGAGAAGAGAATGTCCCAGTGTTCTTTCCTGGACAATAGTGAACATGTATGGGTTGCTGGGATGAGAGAAGAACTTCAATGGCTGTATTTTTTTCAGATGGGCACCGAGTCACTCTGACCAAAGATTCTTCGACACTTGTGGGCTAATCTTCTAAAAATGATCTTGCTTTGGGAGGGGATTTTGATGATGGTGGTGGGGTCTTTCTTCTCTGTCCTGACTCTGGCCCTGTAGCCACAACCTCTCTGGTTCTCCAAATCACTGGGAAAAAAAAGCATACTCAGCACCCTTCACACCTGGGAAATTCAACAGCTCTTCAGGGAGGTGGCCCAAGCCTTATGACTTAAGACTTGTAACTGCAATTCTATCTGTCTCTCTAACTTACTCTGTCAGCTCCTTTCTCACCACAGCTCTTGAGTAAGGGGCAGAGAGAGTTACTAAAACCAACTTCCAACTAACTATTGAATCATTTCACAGGGGTTTGGCTTCTCTGTGGCCAGCTGCTTAGGAATGCTGGAGCCTGGGATTGAACTGTTTTTCCCCGGTCTCTCCGGGGACTCCATTATGGACTCAGACCCCAATTACTTACACTTCCTCCCCCCCTCCCCTAAAAAGCTAAATTCTAAAGTTTCTTTGCTGCATTACCCCCCTCCTTATCCCAACACAAGTTTAAATCCTGTGATCCCACCAACACTTCACCTATGACCACATCTTTAGCTAGCTCAGATTTTCTCTGGGTGAATGAGATAGAGTGGGCAAAGAGAGTGGGAAGAGCCAGAAACTATGGCACCAATGAAGAAAAGTAAATAAAAGACAAGATAAGATAACAACACAATTTTTAAAAGCATCTTAAATGTCCTCTTTTTTGAGCATCAAGAAAGATCCTCTTTATCCTCTTGGATAAGAAACTTAGAGTGTGTGGTGTTCTGAGAATGCAATAGCGAAAAGAATAAACACTCCCTTGCCCTGACAAACATATTCTACGTGCGTTCCTTGATTCCTTTGGTAGGAAATCATTCTCTTCACTTGGATTGAACATGAAATCTGCAGTCAGTTGCTGCTATTCAGAACAATGCAGCATGCCGTTATAACAGGTAGACAGATTCTCAACATGTTTTTGGCGAGATTAGAAAGCTCCTGCAGGTATGTGTTTGTGGCAGTCTTCAGCCTGTATCAACAGATATGATGATTCATTTCTTCCTTTTGTGGAATGAGGCTTGCTGGAACACACTTGAGGGGAAAGGGGGGCAAAAGAGCCCCCCTCTGAAGGAAAAGAATGAGATGTATGATTTTTGGTGCCTCACTGCCATTAGAAAGTGGGATGAGGAGATAGGAGGCATCTCCATACTGTCTTGGTTAAGCAGGAATAATGGAACAGGTTGCTTTGGGGAGAACTGAGTCAAGGCCAGATGAACAACAAATGAGGACATACAAGGGGTCTTTGGGCAAGCTGGACTTTTCTGGAAATGGGAGAAGAAAATTAAGAAGGAAATTGAGTCCCTGCATGGGATTTGGTACAACTTGCTTCAGAGATGTTATACTGTCTATGGTTTGAAAGGACACTCCCTGTTATTTTATAAATGTGGAGATTGAAGCAGAAAACGAATCTGTTTTACTGTACATACCACACGTAGCGGAAAGATGGTATCTGAACCCAGATGGAGATCAGGGAATCTTTCTCATACTCCAAGACAAAAAGCTTACCTTAAGATGGGCAAAAAATCATGTCAGGCTACCAGAGTTTGCAAGGATCCGGGCCTGCTGCCCCTTTCCTCAGGAAAATGCCAAGAGCTGGTCATTACATACATCACTGCAAATTTGCTTCTCTTCCTTCTGGAGAAAATCAAACCACCACCCTCAGATCAGGACTGGACATCCGCCCCAAATAAGAACAATCAGTGCTCATTGTGCTAGGCCACTACATAGAGTGAATTGGAGACAGTAACCCGAGCTCTGAAAAGTGCCCCCCCCTTCAAAATTGGATGAATGTCCATTTGCCCCCTGGCAGTATCTTCTTTAACCTCCTCCCAGCCTCTGGTGGGGGAAAGGAGGGCTTGGCAAGCCTGGTGGGGTGCCACTGACATATGGGTGCTGCAAGGCAGGGTTGTTTCTAAATGAGCCAAGTCTGCCAGGAAGGAGTCTTTTGTATCCCCTAGTACTATGCAGGTGTGAGAGGGGTGAGCTCACAGCTGCCCCCCAGGCATGCCCAACCCACTTAATCATTCAGATCAGCAAGAGATTCTTCAGCCCAGCCCAGCCCTTAGAAGGGTATAAAGAGGAGGGGGAAGATCTGAGTCCCGGGATAACAGAGCCTCTGTCTTCCTCTTTCAGCTAGCTCTGTTCTTTCTTGCTAACACTCCTCCAGTTCTCGGTCCTTCTGCTCTCCAAGGGGCCATGTCTCGGCAATCCAGCGTATCGTTCCAGAGTGGGAGCCGTCGAGGCTTCAGTGCCTCCTCGGCCATCACCCCGAACGTCAGCCGAACTAGCTTCAGCTCGGTGTCCGTGTCCCGGGCAGGAGGGGGCGGCGGCGGCGGCTATGGCCGCATCAGCGTCGGTGGGGCCGGAGGCGGAGGCGGCTTCGGCAGCCGGAGCCTCTACAACGTCGGAATGTCCAAGAGGATGTCCATGGGGGGCGGCGGGGGCTTCAGGAGCGGCTACGGTGCCAGAGTAGGAGGGGGTTATGGCTTTGGTGGAGGAGCTGGTAGCGGATACGGTTTCGGCGGTGGGGCTGGCGGTGGCTTTGGGCTCGGTAGTGGCGGAGGCTTCGGCGGAGGCTTTGGGGGACCCGGCTTCCCCGTCTGCCCTCCCGGTGGCATCCAAGAGGTCACCGTCAACCAGAGTCTCCTGGCTCCCCTCAACCTCCAAATCGACCCCACCATCCAGAGGGTGAAGACTGAAGAGCGGGAGCAGATCAAGACCCTCAACAACAAGTTTGCCTCCTTCATCGACAAGGTGAGCCAAGAAACGCTTGCTAAACTGCTGCAAATCTGGGCCAAAGGCCAAAGCGACAAGGGATAGGAAGGAGGTTTCATTTCTTAGCCAAACGTGTACAGAGTGTGCAGTCCCTTCCTGCCCACTTGTCTGTCTACGGCTGTGGGGTCTACCTTCTTTGCTAGATTAGGAACCTGAAGAGCGGGACCATCTCTCCTCTTTCTCAATCTGTTCCTCCCAGAGGCCGGCACCAGACTTAACCCACGTTGGACACTCGGTCTATGTTATGGAGAGAAAGTGTGGGCAAAACTTTAAACGTTGGCCAGGCTGCGTGAAAGTGTATGCAGGTTATTCTCAAGACAGTGTCCATCCATTTAGCTTCCCTTTTGAAGAGATATCTAGAGTTCTCTTCAGCTGCTCTTCACTTTGTTTTTGTATCTCTCTAACTCAGGTCTCTCTTTGTATCTTCATTATACTGAAGCTTTTGAAATCGAGGACCATTTTTAATCTTTCCTCTAGGTTTTCTCCAGGGAGTGAGAGGGCAAGGAGGAAAAAGGGTGTGGAGGGAGAGAGAGAGAGAGAAAGAAAGGGGGTTAAAGAAGGAGTGGGGGAGAAATGATTGATGAAGATGACTTGAAGGCAGCAACCCTGAGATATTCCATGGAATAATATATTGGACATTCCTCTTGAATGGTCTCTTCTTCTGGTTTTCAGGTGCGATTCCTTGAGCAGCAGAATAAGGTATTAGACACAAAATGGACACTGCTCCAGGAGCAGGGTCACAAGACTGTGAGGCAGAATTTGGAACCACTTTTTGAATCCTACATCAGCACTCTCAGGAGGCAGCTAGAAAATTCTCTGGCTGACAGGGGTCGCTTGGAGTCTGAACTGAGAAGCATGCAGGATGCAGTGGAGGATTTCAAGAACAAGTGAGTTGGAAGAGTCCATAGGGTTGGGGGGAGGGGAGAAGGAATCGTCTGGTTTTCCTACACTCAGATGAAATCCATGATGGAGAGGTAGAGAGAGGGGAATGGGAAGAGGCGAAGGGACACTTGAGAGACAAAGACAGAGACAGATACAGAGAAAATCATGTTCAGGGATTTCTTCTGAACATCTAGGAAAGCATTGTGGTTTTTCCATTCTAGGAATTGAAGGTCCAATTACTGATAGGGAGTGGGAAAATGGAGGTAAGCAGAAAGAAGGAAGAGGGAACTTAAGAGGTAGAGTGAGGAAAGCTTTCTCTCTGCCTGACGTAATTTTAGCAATCCGTGGGCAAGGACTGAGGAATGGGGTGAAGTGTGGTTGAGTGAGCCAAAAGAATAGAAAGGATAGAGTGTTATAAGGGTTTACTTTGTCTTAAGACAAATCCCAAAACTTGACTTTCTACTATATGAAGTTTGGGATAACTGGCAAATGATGGAATCCATAGCCCTTAGCTTTCTTTATGCTGCCTTTTCAGTATTCTACCTCAGAACACAAAATCTTGTCTAGGAATTTCTAGTTTTTCCAGTCCAACTTACCCCACCCCTGCCCCATGTTCCCCACAACAGGAGTTATATAGCTTAGCCATAAAATCACTAAGCCATAGACTTGATGAATTGGAAAGCATCTAACAATTCATGAGTCTCCTCCTCCAACACTGTCAACAAATGAGGATCCAGCCTTTGATAGAACTGTGACATATATTGTATACATGTATAATGCTCTAGGCACTGTACAAAGCATCACAATGTGTTTGTCTCCTTTTGAACCTATGACAGGGGTACCTTTGTTTCCGAGTCCTCCTACTTGGTTTCTCTCTACCCATATTATTGCCCCTGCCCACCCAATTTCTAATGTTAAGCTTTCTACCCTTGAGCTAGGAGAGATAATTCCTTCTTCAGTACTACATAACAATTAAAAAAAAAAACCTTGCTCAGTTATGGGGGAAAAAAAAAGAAAAAGAAAACCAACAAGCCTTAACCTTGGGCTTAACCTATTGCAATGATTACACCCTTCTGGCACAGACATACTATATATTCCTTGCTCCTTGACCTTTTCCCCTACTTTTCACACAGTAAAAATCTCCCCTGTATCCTAGGAGAGGGAGAATGATGGTGAACAAAGGGAAGCACATAAAACATCTACATTCAAGTCTATTCTTTCAACCCTCCCAGAGTTGGACTCTTGGTTCTGCTTGAATTGAATTAAATCAAATAGAATCAGACGAGATAGGATCCAACTTGGCTCAATTCAATTCCTTTTAATTCCATTCAAGGGAGTCAGCCTGATTTAGTAAATAGTGATCTGGATTTGGAGTCTCCTTGAATTGGGTTCAAATCCCACCTATCTCTACAACATAATACTTCCATGACTTCTAGCAAATTGCCATCCTGATACCTCAGTTCTCTTTTCTATAATGAGAGTTGGACTAGATAATCTTCTCTAGGTCGTTTCCAACCCTGTATTTATGCTTTTAGGATCCTACAAACAACTATTTGACAGACTCAGGACTTCAATGTTCAGTATAAAAGCCTTCATTGATATGAGAAAAATAAGATACCCTATTAGTATATTCTTAAAGTAATTGGATTAGTAACAAATAGACTGAAGAATGATTCTTCCCAGTCAGACTGGGGAGACAGATTTCCACAATAGCCAGTCCCTAGGGACTTGGGTCATAACTACTTCTTCCCTTTCTGCCAAAGAGCCCATCATAGCAGGTGCCATATACTGTCTTCTTTTCTCTCCCCAAATGGAGATTCCTAATCTATAGAAAAGATGAAATGAAAATAGACATCCTGCAAGAGCAGAGATGAATCTCCTTGTAGTCAATATGAAGACCAGTGTATGCTTAGCTGAGTTAGAGGTGTGATTATGTTCCTCAAAATTAACTATCTTAGACCATCAACCAATTGATCCTATACCCTTTTTTATTAGGTATGAAGATGAAATCAACAAGCGTACAGCAGCTGAAAATGACTTTGTGATGCTCAAGAAAGTAGGTGTGGGGTGGTTTGTGTCTGTAGCCTGAAGTTACATTTTGGGTATAGGGTGTGGCTCATTGGAGTTTGGATGGAAAATTTGGTCTGGTTTTTCTAGGATGTAGATGGTGCCTACATGAACAAGGTGGAACTGGAAGCCAAGGCAGACAGCCTCAATGATGAGGTCAACTTCCTGAGAACCCTCTATGAAATGGTAATGAACCACCTCCTTTGAATTAAGTACAGGTGGTAGCAGTGGATGACTCTGCTACCACTTAAAATCTCTGGGGACAAAGGACTTCTAGCTTGAGTGATAACTGGATCCCCAGCTCCTGGGACTTACAAATACAATCCTGTCCCAGGTTCAAATATTCCTAAGCTTTGCTCTTTCTTGCATTTCCTCAACTTTGGTTTCCTGGATATTTATATTCGTGAAAGGACTTCATTCATTCTCTGTAACTATGTTTTGTAAAGAGACTTGGAAATGAGTCTCATGGGATGTTTGAGCAGGAAAACATCTTTGAGATAACCTTGTCCCAAACCCTCCTTTCACGACTTACTTTCTAGCCCCTTTCAAAATAGGAAGCTATATTTTAGTTAGGGAGGAGAAACAGCAAGATTAAAACCTGAGAGGTTATGGAAACCCTTGGTGAGAGAGTGGTGGTGGGGAAATCATTAGATATAAACATTGGAAAACTAGTATGTTGGAAAATGTTTGGAATTCTGCAGGTTTTTTTTATTCATTTTTCCAAATTATCCCCTCCCTCCCTCCACTCCCTCCCCCCGATGACAGGTAATCCCATACATTTTACATGTGTTACAATATAACCTAGATACAATATATGTGTGTAAATACCATTTTCTTGTTGCACATTAATTATTAGCTTCTGAAGGTATAAGTAACCTGGGTAGATAGACAGTAGTGCTAACAATTTACATTCACTTCCCAGTGTTCCATCTCTGGGTGTACTTATTTCTGTCCATCATTGATCAACTGGAAGTGAGTTGGATCTTCTTTATGTTGAAGATTTCCACTTCCATCAGGGAATTCTGCAGTTTTTTAGAATTGTTACAGCAAAGATTTCAGTTGCTCTCTTAACTATCTTCAACATCTGAATATAGGCTATAATTGTTTCCTCTGAGGGAAAGAGCTTAATGACTGCAAATCTCTCCACAGGAACTCTCTCAGATGCAGGTTCATGTCTCTGACACCAATGTTGTGCTATCCATGGACAATAACCGTAATCTTGACCTGAACAGTATCATTGCTGAGGTCAAAGCTCAGTATGAAGACATTGCCAACCGTAGCCGAACAGAAGCTGAATCCTGGTACCAGACAAAGGTGAGCTAGTGCTGATTTTTAATGGGAATCCAAGGTCTGGGACTCAGCCTAAGAGAACTGAATGATTGCTGCTTAAGGGACTGGAGCAATGTGAAGGAGAAGCATAGGATGGACCTAATGGAGAAATGTCTAAGCATTGGTGTTTCTCTTGGGGGAATCAGGTCACAAATGGGATTAGCCTTGTCCATAAGAGTTCTGGTTCCCTTTTACAGATTGTGATTTTAGAACAATCACATGACCTCCCTTGCCCCAGTTTCCTTACTTGTAAAATGAAATTAATAATTTCATTCCTAAATGACATCCTTAAATAACAAGATCACCATGAATACATATTGTAAAGCTTGAAGGATATGAAATTGGGGCTATTTTTCTAATCCTCACAAGCTTTTTTTTGTTTTCAATATCCTAAATTCTAATGTTTTAGAGACTTGCTATATAGATAGCAAGTTTTCTTTCTACCAAGATTTTCCTCCATGCTTATACTAAACTGTTTCCTCTTCTCTGGGGACCTCAGTATGAAGAGCTGCAGCAGACAGCAGGACGCCATGGAGATGACCTCCGCAATACCAAACATGAGATCTCTGAGATGAACCGGATGATCCAGCGACTGAGAGCCGAGATTGACAATGTCAAGAAGCAGGTAGAGTGATGTTGAAAGAAGGCATGCAAATTGGTCAAGGGCAACATACCTCAATCACATACATATATACTCAAATATATGGTCACATTCATTCATGCTTGAGAATCCTTAAATTCATATAGGGTGCTTCTTACTGTTATATAAACTGTTCTTGTTTGTGTGACTTAAGGTTCTTCTGGAAGGGGGGAAAAAGTTCATCCTAAATATTTCTCTCTCTCCTTTCCTTTCCCTCTAGTGTGCCAATCTTCAGGCCTCCATCGCTGATGCTGAGCAGCGTGGGGAATTGGCTCTCAAGGATGCCCGGGCCAAGCTGGCTGAGTTGGAGGATGCTCTGCAGAAGGCCAAACAGGACATGGCCCGCCAACTTCGTGAATACCAGGAGCTGATGAATGTCAAGCTGTCTCTGGACATCGAAATTGCCACCTACAGGAAGTTGCTGGAGGGCGAGGAGTGCAGGTAGGAAACTGATCCCTCCCCTCTTTCCCTACTTCCATTCTAAATCCCCAAATCTTATCTACAAATAATTGATTCTGGATGAATCTACATTGACTGTGCTTGTATTTAACATTCACAAGGTCTTTTAAATATAAACCAGCTTTTGAAAAAAATGGCATGTATTTTTTTCAGATAAAAAATCTGAGAGTTTTAGATTTTTGTTTTCAGCTATACATGTTTCAGATTATCCCCTTAACTATCCTTACTCCTTTGGTGCAGATAACTGCACAGATGGTTATATTTTCAAATTTCATTGAAGGATTAAGAGTATCACTGGTAGAGAGATTTTGTTTTGATTGAAACCTGATTGTTTTCCTTTACTACCTCCCATGTTGAAATAGAGAATTGCAGAATTGGAATTCTGGTCCTCAACATTCTGCCTCCAGGAAAATCAAAATAGGGATACCAAAATAGGCAGTCGGGAAGATCTCCAGGAGGGAGTTGCCATAATTTCCTTAGGTTACCCAATCTAAAAGAAAATGATTTGTAGTAGTCAAAAAATGTTCTATTGAGATCTAACCAATTCTTTTCTTACTGCAATTTAAATCCATTTCAATGTATAATGACTAAACTAGAACTCAATGCCTGGAGTTCTGGATTTGGAGTCAGGAAAGCCTGGGTTCAGAATTTTTACACTTACACTCTTTGAGTCTCCATTTATTTGTCTGTAAAATGGGAACAATAATGGCATCTACCTTTCAGGGTTATTGTGAGCATCAAATGATGTGTCGTCCTCCCCAAAGTTGTATAATTGAGATAATACATATAAAATGTTTTGAAAAATCTCTGCTGTATTGTTGGACAGAGAGATATCCCATCCGTTAGTTATAAGGCTCTGGAGTAATTTCCATGGGCACAAAGCTGGTTCTTGTTTCACTACCTAGTCCCAATCTCATCTCCTTTTCTTTATTCTTTATAGACTGAACGGAGAGGGAGTTGGACCAGTCAACATCTGTAAGTACCTTACTCAGAAAAGCAATAATAACATTATTAATGGGTTCTTGTTTTGAAGGTGGGTTTCTTTAGATAGCACTCACAGCACCTGGAAATTCTTTATGGTCAGAGGTCTAGGAGAAATGTGATAAAGTGAAAAGAGCTCAGATGAGGAAGGAAGAGGCCTAGATTCTTTTTGGTCACTGATTTCTGAGGGACATTGACCAAACTATGCTGCCCCATACCTTAAACTTCCCCCTCTGCAAAATGAGTATAATGATATCTGTCTTTCAAACCTGAGCAACCAATAAACTGATATAAATCCTTTAGAAGGTGTGTAACTCCTTGAAAATTGTGATCATATGGCCTGACACAATGCGGACTTGCTTAGTTGAATTAAGAGAAGATGCATAGGAGCATTAGAAATAGAATCCCTAACGATGATTTGGTCATTTTTCTCAACTATAAAATGAGTCTCACTTTGCTCCTATGCAAGAGATGAACTGAATGATGTTCAATTGCTGCACTTCCGAATCTATGATCCTATTTATAAGCCACGGAATGGCTGCGATTGTAATGTTCATGGTTTTTTACTAGGAAAGGCCATGGGGAGGTTGGATGATATGCTTCTCGTCCTTCCCCTTCCCAACCTCAAGGTCATCAAACGAGCGTGTGTGTGTGTGTGTGTGTGTGTGTGTGTGTGTGTATGTGTGTGTGTGTGTGTATGTGTGTATGTGTGTGTATGTGTGTGTATGTGTGTGTATGTGTGTATGTGTGTGTATGTGCGTGTATGTGTGTGTGTATGTGTGTATGTGTGTGTATGTGTGTGTTTATGTGTGTGTATGTGTGTGTATGTGTGTGTGTGTATGTGTGTGTGTATGTGTGTGTGTGTATGTGTGTGTGTATGTGTGTGTGTATGTGTGTGTGTGTATGTGTGTGTGTGTGTGTGTGTGTGTGTGTGTGTGTGTGTGTGTGTCGGGGCTGGGACCCGTCTTAGCAGGCAGACTTCCTTCTCTCTGCCGCGCTTGGCCAGGACCCTTGTCATCAGGATGGGAGGGCAATGATCTCTCCTCTCCCTTGATCTAGCTGTGGTCACATCCAGCGTGTCCGGAGGTTACGGCAGCGGCGGCGGCTTCGGCAGCGGCGGGGGCTTCGGCAGCGGCGGCGGCTTCGGCAGCGGCGGCGGCTTCGGCAGCGGCGGCGGCAGTTATTCCTACTCCAGCGGCGGCGGCGGCGGCCTCAGCGTGGGGGGCTCCGGCTTCAGCTCCGGCAGTGGCCGGGGAATGGGGGTTAGCCTGGGAGGCGGCGGGGGCAGCAGCTCCAGCGTTAAGTTCGTGTCCACCACTTCTTCCTCCCGGAAGAGCTTCAAAAGCTAAATCCCCTCTCCGGAAGTGTCCATTCACTTGAGTATCCGCTCTCCCCGTCCCTCGGTCACTACCTGACGGACCCTCTTTAGCTTGGTTGGTAACCTAGCTGTTCTCTGCTTTCCTGTCTCCGCCTGCCCCTCTCCCCGTCCTTCCCTTTCCACAGGTGTTTAGTCTAGACCAGACTAAGGGGGTGATTTGTGTTCATGAGCCTTCCAGGTCACCTCCAGCACTTAGCACCCTCATCTCTGGTTCTTAGCTCCCAACCTGGCCAGAGGCCATCACAAAATGCTGCCCCACGAACCTTGGAGGCCTTACAAGTAATCTCTTTTCTCCTTCCCGAGACTCCACTCATTCCACTGTTCGCCTGTCACTCAAGCACTCAGCCCAAAGCTAGGACCACTCCCTCCTGACTACTTGACCAAAGATGTGAGAAGCAGGGTCCGAAGGCATACTTTCTTAGGAAACCTTTAAATTGAGGAAATTAAGGACCAGAAAACCAGAAACAACTGAAGGAAGGCTTTGGTTCAGTCAGAATCTGGGCTCCTCAACTCTTGGGGAATGGCAGTCCCCAAGCCTCTTGCTGGGACACCCTAGAGCAATGTTGTAATTTCAGAAAGAGTGGTTCAGTCCAAGCTCTGTCTAGGGGAAAGGTGTCTGGCCTAGTCACGGTGATTGAGGGTGGGATTTAACCATGTGTTTTGTAAGCAATTCTGGTGTCTCCTGGGAGACAGCTTTTCATTCCTCAGGAGGAGGCATTTGGTTGTACTGGAAGCAAAAGTTGTTCCTTGAATGTCAACAGAACTCCACCCCCCATTGTTTGTTCTGGATTCTGACCACTTTTTGGTGTTTGTTCAATAAAGTTCATTTATAATTTAAGTTTCTGAGCAGAATTTTTCCCCCATATCTACAACCGGCATTAAAGTTGTAACTGGATAATTTTTAAGTAGAATGGGATCATTGATAACAGAAAAGGACCGATGTGCATTGGTCTGCTAGTCTGAGAAGTGAACCTTTACTACTTATTCAGAGTAAAGAGTAGGAGCGTAGGGGGATGGAAAGTAGTCCCAGGAAACACGAATCTGTGATTAGAACAGTCACTGAGGATTTCCTTGGACTGTTGTAAGAAGATTGATATCTCCTAGAAAGATCTTGGAAAAGATGGTCAGATGTATAATGAAAAGAGCCTGGGTCCAGCAAATCTAGATTCAAAGTGCCTGTTCAACAGCTTACTAATTACAAGACAAATCACTTAAATTTGTGCTTCAGTGTCCTCATCTATAAAATGGAGATGATACCTGTAATGAGGATAAAATAAGAAAACACTCTGAAAAGGCAAGAGAGAATTATAAAACATTGGGTAAACAGACAACACTGGCCTATAGAGGCACCTGCCCTTGTGTGCAGAAATGAATGAACCACATAGGTCAAGGACTATATTTTTAAATTGTTTGTTTCTATTCAACTTTATTAGATGCCCATGTGCCAGATTCTATCTTAAACCTGACGAAATGAAATAATCTTTGCACTCCAGGAACTCAATACTACTTGGAGATAACAGGTTTGCAAGTAAATGATTTTGAGACAATTTGAGGGGGCAAGAAAGCAGTAACAATTGAGGAAATCTAGCAAGGCATCTTTGGGTAGGTAACAACTGAGCTGACCTGTAAAGGAGCTGTCTCTGGAATTCCAACAGGCAGGGAGGGAACATTTCAAGCATGGAGGCAGCTTCAAAAGGCATGAGACATGGAATGTAGAGTTCAAGGGACAGTAACAGTCTCACAATCTGAGGTATGGGTTACACAAAAGGGAGTAATATTAGAAAATACTGAAGAAAAGACTCAGTGTCAGATTACGGAAGATTAAACATGAAGCATTTGAGGAATTGGTATTCTATCTTGGAGTTAATAAGGAGCTAATGAATCTTTGTTAGCACAATGTGGCACATAGTAAACCTTTGATGAGTCATTGAATTGAAACCTCAAAGATTTCCAGATTCTCCAAAGGCAAGAGAAAATTTTATTCCTTTGTCTCTGTCCCTCTGTGGATGTTTGAGGAGAGGCTTCTCACCCACATTATCCCTCTAGGTGTCTGTGAGCTGGATTCCTCTCTGTCTTCAGGATGAAGCCCAGAAGGTTTCCAAGAAGAAACATGTAGGTGTATTAGAAGTAAAAAAGTACAAGGGGACCCTTATGCATGAATGACATTAGATGAGAGCCATTGCCTGTCACTTATTGTAGTTATAGTTTGAAATAAGATGACAAAGAGGAGGGAACTATTAGAAAACTTAACCAGTTTCCATTCTTTGTAGGATTTTTACTTCTCTAAATTACACTAAGAGATGTAAGGAAAAGATCTCTAGAGCCAAAAGATTTGGGTTTGAATATTAGGTCTACAACTTAAGAATTGAGAGAACAATTTAAATGATTTAAAACATTTAAAATAATCAGGAAGGGGGCAGTTAGGTGGCGCAGTGGATAGAGCACCAGCCTTGAATTCAGGAGGACCCAAGTTCAAATTTGACCTTAGACACTTAGCACTTCCTAGCTGTGTGACCCTGGGCAAGTCACTTAACCCCAGCCTCAGGGAAAAATAAAATAAAATAAAAAATAATCAGGAAGCCAAGCACATCCAGAAAAAATACTCTGGGGACTGAATGTGTTCACAATTGAGTATGTTCACCTTTTTTGTTGTTTCTTGCTTTTTTTTTCTTATTTTTTTTCTTTTTAATTTGCATTTTCTTGTGCAACATGATAAATATAGAAATGTGTATAGAAGAATTGTGCATGTTTAACTTATATTGTCTAGGGGAGGGAGAAGGGAGGGAGAAAATTTTAGAACACAAGGGCGAATGTTGAAAACTATCTTTGCATGTGTTTTGAAAATAAAAAGCTATTGTTTAAAAAAAAATTGACCTGGAAGAAGACCACAACATCTAGAGTTGGAAGAGAGGGTTAAGATCTTTAAGTTCTTAACTTGGAAACCCAGCTAAATAAATGAATAGACATTGTAGATAGATAGAGAGATAACCACATATCAGTATAATTTTATGCATTTGAAAACATTATTCTGTAGGCTTCACCAGAATGCCAAAGAAATCACTGACACACACAAAGAAAAAGAACTTGTGAACCAGTGAAAACCAGTTTGCTGAGTATGGCCCTAATCCCCAGGACTAATGAAGGACAAGGTTTAATGACACTTGGAGATTAGACATTGCCTCTTTCCCCAGCTGCTTGCTTATTTATGGCATAGTTAAGACTTTAGTTTTCCTGAATTCCTGTCCCCTACTCTTCATTCCATATTAGGCAACTTAGAAAATAGCATCATCTGAATGGTCCTGGACTAGAAATACAAAATACTTTATCATAATCCCAAGGACCCTAAACTGGATTAAAATGCAATTGGGAAACAATAACTAAGTAGCTATATCTATAGATAGCTATATCTATATATCTAATCCTAACCCCCCCATACAATGTAAATACAAATACAATGAAACTGTACTCTCTCTCTCTCTCTCTCTCTCTCTCTCTCTCTCTCTCTCTCTCTCTCTCTCTCTCTCTCTCTCTCTCTCTCTATATATATATATATATATATATATATATATATATATATATATATATATTATATATAATTATTATACAATAAGATTATGTATATACATTATATATATATGCAATGTGTGTATATATATGTAAATATATATACACATATACATATACGACAAGGGTCCTTACATATAGTTTTGTGGCCACCATTTCTACTTGAGTTGACACTGCTTATCTAAACTCTCCCATTGCCTTGCCTCTCAGGTGATCAGACAGTTTCCTATTAGTGCCATGTCAACTCCTTGTTGACTATAAGGCTATATAAGTTTGAATTCTGAATGGCTCAAGGCTTTGAGTTACAATGTACATCTTGCTACATGTATGAATCAGTAGCCTCCCCAAGGAACTGGGGAAAGCTTATGTGCAGGGAGATAGGAAAGGGAAATTATCCTATAAAATCCCTCACTATCATCTGTCCTCTCATAGCTGCCATCCTTGTTGGTAATTGTCACTCTTCGGATAAAACTCTTTTTTGTTTTATAGAAATGATGAAATACAACTTCATTTTATAGAAGAAGAGACAGTGGTCCCAAGAGTGTTTCATTGGCAAAAAAAGGCTTTGAGACCAAGTCCACTTTCTAGTGTTCAGTTATGGATCTTTGCCAATCCTGGATACTAGAATCCTCTATGTCACAGTCACTGCCCACTCCTGCTGACTCCTGTCTCCAGTGTCCACAGGCTTTTCTATCCAAACTTCTCTTAGTTGGAAAAATAAGGGATTGTGCCATTTTCTTGATATTCCTAATCACAAATCAGTTTGCCTCATTCTGTAGAGTTTGGTTGAAGAGGTGTGGGGGACACCAGACTCTAATGCTACTTCTGACTCTGACTTATCATCTTTCATCTGACCTCTTCTCTACACTCATAGCCACCTCCTTAGCTCCAGTACTCATCACCTTTTGCCGGGAATGTTGCAACAGCTTTCTACCTCAAATGTCTCAACAATGAAATCTATCTTTCATATAGCTGCAAAAGTTACTTTCCTTCAAAAAAAATCCCCCCGTTATTTTCATCCCAGATTTTTTGGGATTGCCTTGAATCACTGAACCACTGAGAAGAATCAAGTCTGTCTAGTTGATCATGGCACAATTTTGCTTTTGTGTGTATAGTGTATTCCTGATTCTGCTGTTTTGCTCAGCATTAGTTGTTCCAGGCTTTTCTAAAATCAGCTTGTTAAAATTTTTTAATAGAACGATAATATTTCATTGCTTTCATATACCATAATTTATTCAGCCATTCCCCAATTAATGGGCATCTATTCATTTTATAATTCTTTGCCACCACAAAAAGAGCTGCTACAACATTTTTGCACATATGGACCCTTTTCCCTACTTAATGATTTCTTTGGGATATAGGCCCAGTAGTGACTCTACTGGATCAAAGAGTATGCACAGTTTCATAGCCCTTTGGGCATAGTTCCAGATTATTCTCCAGAGTGGTTGGATCACTTCACAGTTCCACCAACAATGCATTAGTATCCCAGTTTTCCCACATTCCCTTTAACATTTATCACGATCTTTTCCTGTCATCTTAGCCAATATGAGAAGTGCAAGATGGTGCCTCAGAGTTGTATCAATTTGCATTTTTCTAATCTATAGTGATTTGGAGCATTTTTTCATATGACTATAGATGACTTTAATTTCATCTGAAAATTGTCTGTTCATTTACTTTTACCATTTGTCAATTGAGGAATGATTTGTGTTCTTATAAATTTTATACAATTCTTTATATATTTTATGTATACAAATTATATATATATATATGTATATATATACATATATGTATATACAACTTATTTAGAAATAAGCCTGATATCTTAAGCCTGATATTTCTTGTATTTTTTTCATTAATTCCCTTGATGTTCTTGACTCTGTTCTTTCAGATGAACTTTGCTAATATTTTTTCTAGTTCTATAAAATAATTTTGGTAGTTTAATTGGTATGACACTGAACAAGTAGATCAAGTTATGTAGAATTGTTATTTTTATTTATTGGCTTAATCTACCCATGAGCAATTGATGTAGCATTTTGTAATTGTATTCATATAGTTCTTGGATCTCTCTTGGCAGATAGACACTAAAATATTTTATTTTGCCTATAGTTATTTGGAATGAATTTTCTCTTTCCATCTCTTGCTTGCTGAGCTTTATTAATAACATATAGAAATGCTGATAATTAGTGTGGGTTAATTTTATATCCTGCAACTTTTCTAAAGCTGTTAATTATTTCAAGTGGGTTTTTAAATGATTTTCTAGGATTCTCTAAGTATACTGTCATATTATCTGCAAAGTGATATTTTTAGCTCTTCATTGTCTATTCTAATTTCTTTAATTTCCTTTTCTTATCTTAATGCCAAAACCAACATTTCTAATATTAAAGTGACTTGCCTTAAGCAAAAATCTGACTATGTTGCTCTCCTTACTCAATAAATGCCAATAATTTCCTATTTTCTTTAGCATAAAATAAAAATTTCTCTGACTTTTAAAACTCTTCACAACTTGACCTATATTTATCTCCCTAGTCTCTTTATATATTGTTTCCCATATTGCTCTCCATGTATAATTCAGTTTTTTGTTCTTTTTGCAGAGTTCCATTTTATATTTCTATTCCTGTAACTCCTGATCCCTGCCTCATAAAAAACTCTTAACTTCCTTCAAAACTCAACTTAAACACAGTATTTTTGATTCTG